>NC_080186.1:81310530-81613560 GCF_030028045.1 Hippopotamus amphibius kiboko | reverse complement strand
GAGTAAGAAATTGCAATTTCTTATGTGTAAGACATTATCTCATAGATTACAGAAAATAAAACATATACCTATTACTGAAATAAACTTTTTCTGATATGTATCAGAAGTTCAACTGGAACTGAGATACCTGAAATTCATAAATTGAACTCACTTCTTTAAAAACAGACTACTTATTGTTTTTATTATTTTCTATTTTCAACATCTTCAATAGAATCTAAATTACATTTTTATTTTAATAAAAAATGATAGCATTTGAAATAAATAAAATAACTTGAGTTGTTTTTGTTTTTTTGATGTGGACCATTTTTTTAAAGTCTTTACTGAATTTGTTACAATATTGCTTCTACTTTTTATGTTTTGGTTTTTTTGGCCACAAGGCATGTGGGATCTTAGCTCTGACCAGGGATTGAACCTGCACTCCCTGCATGGGTAGGTGAAGTCTTAACCACTGGACCGCCAGGGAAGTACCACAACTTGAGTTTTTATATGCATGTCCACTATTTACATGAAATAACGAACACAGAATTTATTCATGTAAAACATAAAGTATATTAAAAAGAATATAGATGTATTTGTATATGAAGTGCTGAAAGAACCAAAGCTAGAAAGCATTTCAAGTTAACATATTAGAACATTAAATATTAAGATGACTATAAAGAACACTATACTTAATAGCGCCTTACACACTTTTTTCTCCCATTACTAATCAGTTTATTAAAATTTATCAAATTTACAAGACACTTACTTTCTCTCAAAAGTCATCTGAAAAAAGAAGCTTTTAACAGAAAACTTAATGAGAGTATTATATTCCAATTTCTGATTTTAATCTTTGATTTTAAAATCTAAGTATCCCACAGATGTTTATTTTATGCAACTGATCTAACCACTAACTTTTAAATTAATATGTATTATGTGTCCCTGATGCCCCATAAAACCCCAGAACAACAAAAAAAAACCTGATATCTTATTTGATGTGAACCTTATAAACTGCAGCATATCTAAGTTAAAAATGCAGAAATTCTTCCTAAATTTCAAATCAGTTTAGTTTTTATCTTAAAAAGTAATGCAGGACTTCCTAGGTGGCGCAGTGGTAAAGAATCCACCTGCCAATGCAGGGGACACAGGTTCAAGCCCTGCCCTGGGAAGATTCCACATGCCACAGAGCAACTAAGCCCGTGCACCACAACTATTGAGCCTGTGCTCTAGAGCCCATGAGCCACAACTACTGAGCCCATGTGCCACAACTATTGAAGCCCACGCACCTAGGGCCAGTGCTCCACAACAAGAGAAGCCACTACAATGAGGTGCCTGTGCACCACAATGAAGAGTAGCCCCCACTCATAGCAACTAGAGAAAGCCCATATGCAGCAACGAAGACCCAACGCAGCCAATAAATAAATTAAAAAAAAAAGTCTCTTGTTTAAAAAAAAAACACGCATGACTAAAATTCACACACCTAATTCCACATATTATAAAACAAAAAATTTAATGTCTGCATTTTAATATTTAATATTTGTATTTTAATAATTCTAAATAAATGCTAAAAACAAAGTAAATACTAAAGTTACTTTAGGTACTTTCTCCTTTGTGCTATTCTGTAGTTTCAAAATCTTCAATGAACATGCACTAACTTTTATACTGCCTTTTTAAAAAAAGACTGTTTGTAAACCAGCATGAGTGGTTACATTTTGCAAATGAAAAGCAAAATGAGATGTCAGAATGAGGGGGATAATCTCCAACTCTGGTAGTTTCACTCTCTAACTTACTATTCTAACTCTATTACTGGGTCCCACTTTTCCTGGAGGTCAAAGACATGTAAGGGAGTACCAACAAGAGAGGAAAAAAGAGTGATGGTTATATCTCTAAGTTTATAGTAAACTTAGAAGAAAAGGAGGATTAAGTAAGATTCCCAATAATAAGGATTTCTCCCTCCCTTCTATCGTTAACTACAGTGATTTTCACTTCTGAAAATGGAAGAATCAAGTAATTAACTTCCTCCTACATTTTTTCTCAAGTCAACAAGCAACACACAGGAGAATGAGGGCTGATCCTGGTAGCCTCACCAAAGTGATTTCTCCCTAACTAAAAATAAAATGCTACTTTAGATGTATGGCTTACATATGTATCTTAGTTGCTTTTAACAAAATAAAACAAAACAAAAAAGATATTAAGTAGCTAATGAAATTAGCTCTAAGACCACCTACCTCTCCAGGGTGCAATCTATCCCAATTTTCATTAATGTATGTCATAAGCTCAAGTTCAGAATCAAAGTATTTCTTCTTGTGAATAACACTTAGGTTGTAAAGGCATAGGTGTGCTATATCTACCCTGGAATCCAAAAATAATCAAAATATATGAAAACAGTGTTTTTGGTTATTGTTTAAAAATCACACAATATTTTTTACAAAACCAGCAATTAAAAAAATCCAAAGTAAAGTATTTAGGTGAACAGAGGATTAATATCATAAGTCATATTCACAACAAATCATTACATATGAAAATAAATGAAAAAACACTAACTAAACATTTAATTTACTCTGAACAGTAACTAAAAATTAAAAGATATTTGATTTCTTGAAATACATTCACAGTGGACCTGCCGTTAAGAAAAAATGACTTATGATCTAAAATTTCATGTTTTCACTACTCCATAAGCTACAAAATGGATCACACTTTAACAGAATGGATCACACTTTGACAGATTTTTTTATCTGATTCATGAATTAAATCTTATCTTTTCCTAAAATATGTAAAACATCTAGCAAAAATTTCTAAGTACTTACTATAAATATTTTCAGTAAATCTTCAAAATTCATTGTACTTTCCATGCCCAAGGATTACTTAACTGAGGCAGAAATTGGCATATTTGTTATAAGACCTCTCTCTGTTCTACTCTATGCTATTCTGAAGGCCCCCCAAAAGCAGAAACATCAATAAGAATTTTGAAGATCTAAAAGATACTGAAAGTTACTTTTTATGCCATTAGAAACTGAATGGCCTTATTACTTTAGCAATAAAACTAGACGATCTTTGGGGAAGATGACATCAGGCTTGAGGATAAATACAGGAAAATAAAGCCAAGCATAAAGAAGAACAAATTTTTATTTAAGCTAAGTAAATGTATATAGAGTTTCACCCTGTAGATTTAAAAACATGGCTCTTTTTTGCTCCTTAACAGAAACGTCCATACTTACCATTGTAATGGTAGACGTTTGAGGTATTCTGGTCCAGAACTGCAGACAGAGCAAATAAACGTATAAAACCTAAGGAAAAAAGAAAAGTTATATACTGAGTAATCAAGAATACATATAAAGTATTTAACAATTAAAATTAATATTCAGCAAGTGCATATCCTACAACTGACATAAGGACTGATACACAAAGCAAAATATAATTTGAATGACACTGTGATTTAAAGAATTTCTTTCCCAGTAATGACAAATAATAAAATAGTTTGTTTATGTGGGGGAAAGGGGCAATTTTTTTTTAACCATTAGAAACCTCCAGAGTTCACATACAGATTCATGCACAGGCACAGTTTACTAATGGCTTCTGTGTACAGGGAATTGTGACAGCTGCTCCCATTATTACTTTTCAGTGCTCAAAACAATCTAGTAAAATAAGCCCAGGAGACAAGCTGAACTTCCTAAGGTCAGAAAGATTATAAATCACATAAAGCTAAGATTTAAACCCAGGGTTTTTGATGTTACTTTCAGTGATCTATCTATAATTTTTCTTCCTAGAGCTCTCTCTGCTATTTCACATTCTCTTAATCCAAAAAGACATTAGGCCTGCCTTTAGACATTCTTTAGATTTAAGATATAAATTGTGTGCATCAACTTTCTGTAGCCTTTTCCAATTTTGTCACAGGATCCCTTTGAGGTTCTTTAAAAGAAGGTACCAATGAGAATAGTTTAGAGTATTGTGGGGCAATAGGTGCAAATATAATCACTGGTCAAATACTTAAAAGCTTTCTGCAATAATATCCAAAAGCACAAAAAATATGTGTTTTTTAAAATTATATATAATTTAAGTATATTAAACAATACTTTCCCTCTGAGGTGAAACTTTTACAAATCACTATTAAAACTACTTTTAGAAATGTGAAAATGCAAACATAACCACAATTTTAAAAAACTAAAAAAAAACAAAAAACTGTCAGTAAAGCTCAAATGCTCTTCTCTCACCTGTCTCCAAATAGCATTGGCTTTTGAAGGCATTGCACACAAGCTTCATGAAACCACTGTTTACATTTGCAGCACTGCAGCATCTTTAAATACCAGCTATAAGAAAAAATTTAAAATTAAAACTATTACCTTTCATGAGGTAAAGGTTTAAAAACAAAAAACCCAAAGACAAAAGTGACTTGCAGAATATAGTTCTGATTACCGTATCACATTTCTGGTATGTTTAGTGTTAAATTTTTTTCTTCCCAAAAAGGTTATTAATGATCATTTCATCCCTCCTCTCTCTTACCCATGAGAATTTGTAAGCTCTTGAAAGCTACACCTACTATTTCTAGTCAGCAAATGCTTGGGTCCTAAATTAGTAAAGGATCTTTGTCAAGCCTGGGATTTTTTTCACATCAACAGTCACAGAGGTCACTGATATGTGGAGCTATTTATCCCATATACCAAATGGCCATAGGCAACTTTATGCCTTCGCTGTGTTCCCATTATTCTTGTTCATTATAATGAAAAGGAGTATGGCAATTTAATAAATTTGGTTAACATAATCACAAATCTAATCTAAGACTCCACCAGGTATAAAGCCTTTGTGACAGATTTTGTTCTCCTTCAGATAGCTGAAGAAGCTAAAGCTGAATCTTAGGCTAAAGATATCCTCTCTTTTTAGTTACTACATGGTTTTTATATATTAATAGCCTTTTTTGCCACCCAAATAATGCCTTTTCTTCGAATAATTCTTCTGCTCAATAAGTGAGCCCCACATTAATTTTAAGCCATACACAGGCAAAGGCAAGATGACTACTAGTAAGGTCACTCATTCATCCAAAGACTAATGGATACTATGTTCTAGGTACACTGTTAGATGTTAAAATGTTAGCAATATCAAACATAGTTTACATAGTCATGGTACTTAAAGAACAATGAACAATCTGCTTCATAAAATAATGTCTATAAACTAAAATGCTAGGTATAAATGATTAAAGGAGAAAGATCAATCCCTAGGTTCACTGTATCTCTTTTATAAATGATTTAAAGAAACCAGACAGAATGCTTCTTAAATCTACAGGCAACCAAAAACTGAGAAATGTTATAAAAATGTTAAACCACAAATAAAAATTCCATAAGACAAAAGACAAGGTAGAATGAAGAACCAAAAATTCATTCATTTATATATTCATTTATTCATGTTTTCATCACTGAACACCTTACATGTCCCAGCATTCTTCTAGAGAGCACTCTTGTCTTAAGAGAAACACGGAGTCTGATAAGATTTAAGGAACCAATAGTTACAATTTAAGTAGAGTTAAATGTAAAGTTGTTCACTAACATTTTTTAAAATGTAGTACAAATACATGATGCACAATTTGGTTTGATATCAGCTTGTATGAAAAAAAGAACTAAAAGTTTTAGTTTTAGCTGACCACCTACAAACCCAAGATGAGCCAAAAGAATATGATGGGATGACCAAAGAGAGATAATACAATCTTTCCTTGCAACAACAGAAGCATAATAGCTAGAACTCTAATAGCCCATTATACTGTCAGACTATTCCTGGAAACAATGCATTTTGTGATCCTGGCACCATGTTTCAAGAGTATACTTTCAAAAACTGAAGAGCAACAAAGACACAGTTTGGAAAACATGTCATAAAGAATGTTTGATGGGAATGGAGATTTTAGCCTGGAAAAGAGAACACTTGGTATGTGAGTCATGGCAGTGAGAAATATGATTACTGGATTGAAATATTTTAAGAGCTACTTCCTAAGAAAGATAAGATGCATGTGTTTAGTTCCAAAGACCAGAACTAGAACCAGTAATTAGAAGCTAAAGGTAAATTTCTAAACATTTTTAGTTAGAACTCTCACTCATTTAGCAAACATTTAATGATAAAGATGAATAAAACTGCAGTCTCTAATCCCCTCCCAATTCTCTTTATTGGTACTTTCACGCATCTATAATTCACTATCACTCCCATACCAATCAATAACAGAAAAAAGTATACGACAACATAAGCAATTAAAAATTAAGGGCATTGGACTTTCCTAGTGGTGCAGTGGCTGAGAATCCACCTGCCAACACAGGGGACATGGGTTCGATCCCTGGTCTGGGAAGATTCCACATGCCTCAAAGCAACTAAAGCCCACGCCCCTACATCCCGTGCTCCACAAGAGAAGCCACAGCAATGAGAAGTCTGCGCACTGCAACGAAGAGTAGCCCCCACTTGCTGCAACTAGAGAAAGCCCACGCAGCAACAAAGACACCAAGTGCCCAAAGAGAAATAAAATTTAAAAATTAAAAAAAAAATTAAAATTAAAATTAATGGCATTGAATAACTGTATTTACTTACTCTCCAGGGCCTCCACAATAGCAGTAACATTGCTGGACATTGGTTTTATGACCTGCATCCCATTCAAGGTCTGCCACACTATAGGGTAATGTCTGCTTCATGACTTGCAATGCTTTGGCATTTGGTCCTTTCTTAAGCGCACCACCCCTCTATATTAGAGGGAAAAAGTTATTTCAAAGAGTGAAGGATAAAATTTTAAATACAATTCCATAATTTTAAAATGCTTCTGAAACTTCTGAAGAAACTTCCATTCTAAATTTCTTACCATATCACAAACTGTTTGACCAATAATATCTTTATTTATTTTGTTGTCTTTTCTTTTAAATTACTGCCCCAATTCCAAGACCACTATAAGAAAATAAGTGCAAGAAGAGCTGCAAGTCACCTAAGCATCATTAGTCAAACGATAAGCAGTACCTCTTTCTACCCAGCACTGATTGCTCATTTCATTCAAATTAACTTTCAACGTACACAATCATTATGTTGATAGTGCCTTACAAATTCCATTTAGGGCATTAGCCCAAAACACTTAAAAGATACCTTTGTTGTTGTTGCAAAAACACACTGTCGACAGAGCCATTTTTCATCTGAATCAATCACACTGGAATCAATATGAGGTGTGTGACACAACTGATGATATCCTTAATATCAAAAAAAGCATAAAGCAAATTCTATTTTATTAATAAATACTGCAACACAATTTAAATAAGGCATTTTAGTATTCTCTTTTCCTAGATTAATATATTTACAATTGATGACTAAACTTATGGTAACAGCTTCAAATTACCAATGCAAAGAACTTTTAATCATTAATCTCCAACAGGGGCATTAAGTATGTAATAAAATTTTTCCACAAGATTAAAAGAAATCAATGTTTACCTTGGCCACACTTATCACATATAACCATTTCATTGGGAGCTTCTGAATACTCTTCTTGACATATTGTACAGACCATCTCCCCACTTCCAGTGGCTCCTAAAATATTTAAAATATATGTAAAGAATTGTTTCATATAACAAAACTACTTTTTTGATTCAGTGAGTAGCCCATATTGGCAATGTCTGTTCCCTAGACCATAATGGTATTTTCTCAAGGCAAAGTACTATACACAAAATGCTATCTCTCTACTCCCTATCTGTGTTCTTTCCACCTTTAACTTAAGAATCCTTACTATCCACATTCATAATTTAATCTGCTTTTTGGCAGAGGACATAATTTAAACTGCTCTCAGGCAGGATCCCTTTCCATTTGCTTCCAATATTCGCACTCTCCTGGGAGGCGAGAGAAAGGGGATGTTTTGTGAACACTAGAACTACTCTTCAGAATAGACACCTACCCATGTACATGTACTCATTCACCCTACACTGACTAACATCATGAGACTAAAGAAAAGGAGCAAGGAAGATCCGTCAGTGACTCCTCACTCTCATGATTAAGAACATTTGTTTTTACTTTCTAATTTGTAAAAAAAGCTGAATACTAATTATTTGATCTCCAGCTTTTGAAATCTGGAAATATGGTGTCAGACAATGTACCCTAAACAATATCCCACTGCAACAGAAGTGAGGGGTTCCACATTTATTAATTATATATATTTTTACCTGAATAGGTAAGGTATTTCTTCCTTAAACATTTTTATTCTAAAAACAATTTTATTCTGCAAAGTTGTTTAGAATATAATTTTATCACTTTAACACAATTATTTCCAATAATATCTTCTCATCAACTTCAAAATACATAGTTAAAATACTAATACATGCACTTTATTCACATACTAACAATAAAAATTTATAACTTTCTGCTATGAGCCAGCATTGTGTTAGGCTCTTGATACATATTATTTTGTTTAATTCTACAATTTACTAGATAAATATCCTATATAGAGACAAGAACTGAGGCTCAGAAAGATAAAATAACTAATCCAAGAACCCTCAGTCACAGAGTATCAAGGCTAGGATTCAAACCCAGATACACCAGAGTCTATATCCTCTACACTGTGAAATGCTTCTTTTCATTAACACTATGTAATGTTTCTTCCATCAAAAGCATTTTTTCACAGTGTAGTTTTCAAAAGTGTAACTTCTAATAGCAGTATAATATCCTATCCAGTGGAAAGAACCAAATTTACTTTATTATGACTCTATTTTTAGATATGCAGGTTACCAAGTTTTTTGCTTGTTCATTTTTTGCATTTTTCCTTTTTTGTTTTTGGCTCTTGTCCTCTCCTCTCTCCCAGGCTTTGTTCACTTAGCTGGATGTGGCTTAGTTTCCATAGTTTCTCAGTTTATGGCTCCACTTAGGAAAGCAACCAGACTGAGCCTAGAACCTCTCAGTCCAAATCTGCAACTTCCTGGAAAAGGACCATTAGCCCCCAGATTGCAGAAGGTGCCTGATCTGACCCCCACTATAACCATGTGGACTGGTGTGGGGGAAGGCAGTTCCTCAGAAAAGAGTGCTGATCCAACAAACAATATGTGTTCACCTCAGGAAACAATCCTAAGGAAGCAGAGGATTGCCTTTACTTGTGAAATCCATTCTGTCTTTTTTATCATCAAGTTTACAAAAACTTTCTGTACAGCTTAGTGGCCTTCTATAGTCGCCCTTACTCTAAACCCAAATGACTATAAAGCCATTTAATCTTAGATATGCCAAAAATTTTTGTTGTTGTTAAAATAAAGCTACAGCAAATATTTTTCATCCAGATTTTTTTACTTACGAACTATTTCTTTTGAATAAACTGCTACAAATGAGTCTGCTGCATAGATGAAAGCATATAAAACATTTTCATGCATTTAATGCAACCATTAAATATCCAAAGTAGAAATTTACATTGCCACCAGCAGTGCATCATTTTCACAGAAACCATAACAGTATTAGGTATTAAGATTAAAAATCCTTTTAAAATTATTTAATGGTTTTAACATACTATCCCCCTATTGTAATGCACATTTCTCTGACTACTAATATGACTATACATTTTTCCTATTTATGTAAACTTTTTAAAAGAATCTTATTAGATGAGTGAGATTACTATAATTTATTAAGTTATTCTGATACATAACTACTATAAGCAGAATTCTTACAGGAAGAAAACTACTAAAGCTACACTTCACACTGACATCTGCCATACTGCAATTTTCAGATTCACTTAGTCATTCTATAGCAACTCCAAGTTACATGTGTGCTACTTTCTGGGTGTTACAAAGAGATAACTGGCCAAGGGAGCTATCCTACCTAGTTATACTATATACAAGGATAGTAAAAGGAGCCAGCGAGGAAAAAACAACCACAGACCACTGAATTGATATACTGGGTATGCCACGTGTAGGACAAGACCCCCTCACTTTCAAGACAACTCTCTATCTCTATATACAACTGGTTTTCTTCTTCCTTTCTGGAAGGAAGGGAGGGAGGGAAAAAGGAGGCAGAAAGACAGACAGACCTATATAACTTCAAAAAGGTAGAAAAGCTGAAAGGGAAACAGAGCTAATAGAAGGGGAACAGAAGCAATATAACATGCTTCAGTTCCACCAGAGAGACTCGTATTTACAAACTAAGAAAAAGGGATAATTCTGTATGCAGGGTAATACGATCTGCTAATTATCACTACTGTTGGAGACCTCCTATCCTCCTCCTATTCCTTTTCTGACTCCTCAATTTGAGATTCAAAACAGTTTACAACTTTAGTCCTTTAAACTGATCAGTCCTAAAAACTGTAAAAAGTTTCTCTAGAATGACATTTTACTAGAGTAACAGCTATTGAGTTCTCCACCTAATCCCTGAGTACCATGTATAAAAATGGCAACTAGAACATTCCAATTCCTTTACCAAATTTTTTTTTATTCTTTAAAAAAATTAAGAGTGAAATCAAGAAATTGAAATAGCAGTAACCTACCAAAAAGTCACACTTGGGATTAAAATTAAAAACCTAATTGATAAATACTTTAAAGGATCTGTCTCCTTTCTATAAGAGGAGATATAAAAACATCTTAGTGCAGGCCCATTAACCCATTAAAAGGATACCAAAAGTGGGGCTTTAGTGTACAGCGAAAGTACTCAAATTTTTAATATTCATAATTTTTCACAAATAAAGCACTTTCCATGAAAGAGATACCTGGAAAAATACCTTTATTTATTACATTTGAAGGGTATACAGCAATTATAGTTTGCAAAAATAGAAAGCATTACAAGAAACATACCTATAACCAAACCAAAGTATACCTGTATTCATTTTTACTTGTACCCAAATACAGACTCGTTTTCCCACCTAAACATAAAAAACCATAACTAAGCAGTAATTTTAAACTACTCTTATCAATGAATAGTTCTAGTATTCTACAGTTATTTAATATGTCCTAATTCCTCAAAACATCTGGCAAATATTATGTTCTCAATAAATATTAGCTCTCTATTATTACTTTGTACTACTACACGCAAGTAACAGTAAAGGTGAAGTCCAAAGTGTTAATCCTATTAGTAGCTAAAATTTTTCTTCAAAGTTCTTAGAAGGGTCCCCACAATAATTTATACATGTGCATCAGTGATACATCTGTCCTCTAGTCTACTTCTACCCTAACAGAGCAATTCTTGTTCTTCTTATGGTCTATAACAGATTAGAACTCCTTGAAGATTCTGGAAAATACACTGATTTTTTAAGTTATCTTAATAGACTGTACTAACAGACAACACCAGAAAATGACAAGCTGAAGAAAATAAAATTTTAGTGTAAATCACATCCAAGGGAAATAGTAGCACCTGCCTGTTTGAATGTCCTTCCAGAGAACCCAGGATTTAGAACTGTCTTCAAATATGATGAAGCAGCTCTGCTTCAATATGTTTATCTGAAATACAGAGGAAAACTTACAGTGATTTCTTTAAAAATCAAAAACGAAGTTAAATTTAAATTCACGATTATTAAAGTTTACTGCAAAAACAGCAAAAGATATATTAAGGTAAACTTGCCTTTTTGATAGTTCCAAGATAAAACAAGCCATCTGACCATCTAGCTAGGACATCCTGACCCTCTTCAAATTTACATGCTGGCTTTTTGACTTTATGTCCATCCTGTAAAGACAGCTTGGTCAAGGATGTTGGGGTCTTTTGGTTTCGACGTAAAGGAGACCGCTTGTGGACCAGTGAATTACCTGCCCCTGTAGAGTCTCTGTTTAGGAAATAAATAACCATATATAATACTGATTTACTTATAGAGCTTATTTTATACCAATCATGTATTTCATGTATTAATCAAATTTTTTTATTCATTAAAAATCTTACATTTTGGGAAAATATTAACAAGTACCTCAAATCATAAAAACTCTCCAGAAACAAATATTACCTTGTAATAACCTATCACAGAAAAGAATCTGAAAAAGAATACATATATGGGGACTTTCCTGATGGTCCAGGGGTTAAGACTCCACCATTCCCAGAGGAAGGGGCACAGGTTTCAATCCCTGGTAGGGGAACTAAGATCCTGCATGCTATGCAACCAAAAAAAGAAGCAAAAAAAAAAGAATACATATACATGTATATGTATAACTGATCACTTTGCTGCACACTTGAAATACTGTAAACCAACTAACTTCAACTTAAACTTAGATTATGCTACATGCAGTTAAAACACACTAACCAGTGACTCTGGGTAGTTGGGTATATTCACCTCATTGGAAAGGCAGTCACGACCACCCTACAGGAATCACTACTGAAATTATTGATGAGACTGGATCACAGTCCCTCAAATATGCAAACTAAAAGTTTTTTTAAAAAAAAGAAGAGAACCACCAATTTCACAAAATCATACTCAGCTGAAAAGCCAATTGTAAGATCACTTACATTTTTTTAAGCATAAGACCCAAAAATTACATACTCTAAAATTACATTGTAACTTATATATCAGTTATAGCATAAACAGCATGGCATACCACCATCAGCTTTCTTAAAGATAACAAAGCACTATTTGTTTGGTTTCACTTTCCCAATTAAGATTTTTTTTAACTAATTAAACATACAACAGTATGTAAAACTAGACAGAGGATAATTCAAAAACAGTATAAAAGTTAAGTAAAAACAAAACAAGTAGGGAACAAAAAAATTGTTTCCAACTGGGAATACCTATTTTCAATACCTAAGGGTATACAAATTCTGGGAAATTCTGTCACAAACTACAACATGAATAAACTTTGAAGACATTATGCTAAAGCAAAATCAGCCAGACAAAAAGGACATACTGTATAATTCCACTTACATGAGATAACTGGAATAGTCAAACTGACAGAGTAGAATGGTGACTGCCAGCAGCTTGGAGGAGGGGAGCATGGGAAGTTAGTGTTTAAAGGGTATAGAGTTTCAGTTTGAAAGATACATTACATTTTAAAAATATCCAAAGGAATTAATGGCTTATAGCATCTCACATTTGCTAAAAAACATTAATCTATATAACCAAGAAGCTAAATAAACTCCTAGTAGAATAAATGCAAAGAGATATACATCCAGACATACTACAGTAAAAATGCTGAAAGACAAAGAGAAAATCTTGAAAGCAGAAAGAAAAATAACTCATCACATACAAGGAAACCCCAGTGAGGTTAACATCTCATCAGAAACAATGAAGGCCAGAAGGCAGTGAAATGACATAATCAAAGCACTGAAAGAAAAAAACAAACAAACAAACAAACCTCTCAATCAAGAATCTTATATCCAGCAAAACTGTCTTTCAAAAATGGAAGGTGAAATAAAGATACTCCCAGATAAACAAAAACTGAGAATCTGTCGCTAGCAGAGCTACCTTGCAAGAAATAAAGGAAGTTTTTAGGGTTGAAATTAAGTAAACTAAGGTAGAAATTCAAACACACACACACTAAAAAACAAAGAACACTGCAAAAGGTAATTAAGTAAATATAAAACATAGTATAAATACTTATTTCCTCTAAAGCAAGCATATGAAACAATATGTACATAACTGTACTGTTAGGCCTATAACATATAGGAATGTAATATATTTGACAGTAAGAGCACAAAGAAGCTGGTGAGAACAAAACTGTATTTAAGTAATGACATAAGATGGCAGCTCCAACACACATGAACAAATCAAGAAAACCAAAAATCGTAAGTAAAGTAAATATAAGTGAAATGAGTGTCACACATACCCAAACAAGTCACTGTTTCAAGCAAAAACTGGTGTTCCATGAAAAAGCTACTAGTTCAGCCAGCAACTCAAACAATGGCATAAATACCTTATATATATACTTCCTATTCTGTCACACATATTAAAAACCTAAACTCAAAATTAAGATTTAGTGAAAATCATTTCTACCGTGTCATCAAGAACGATCTTAAGTGAAATTGGGTTTTGTGCGCATGCGTGCACGTGTGTTTGTTTTACTGTGTGCTGAGAAAGAATACTAGCATAGTTTGCTGCCTTGTTTCATGCTAAGGCACACAGCAGTTTGACCAAACGCTATTTTTATGCCACCGTGCAAGTACAAATGTCAACACAGTCAGAAAAGCAAGTAACACCTTAGTATTATCACGAAAATAGTTTAGACCTTGCAGACCAGATCACCTGAAAGGACGCATGGATCACATTTTAAGAGCCGTGCTCTAAATAAAGGAATATATATTGCCATATATTATTGTCAGAGTCAACTGTGAGGAAAAGGCACTTCAATACTATAATATAAGGGTGGACTTCCCTGGTGGCACAGTGGTTAAGAATCCACCTGCCAGTGCAAGGGACACAGGTACAATCCCTGGTCCGGAAAGATCCCACATGCCTGGGAGCAGCGAAGCCCGTCCACTACAACTACTGAAGCCTGCGCACCTAGAGTCCGCGATTCCCAACAAGAGAAGCCACTGCAATGAGAAGCCCAAGCACTGCAAGGAAGAGTAGCCCCCACTCGCCACAACTAGAGAAAGCCTGCACGCAGCAACAAAGACCCAATGCAGCCAAAATAAACAAATAAATAATTTTAAAAAGTTATAAAAAAATTTTTGAAGGGCTAAAAGACTTAAAAGCCTGACAAGATGAATGCTAGAGAAGTAAAAATAGAGAATGAGTCACTACAATAAATTTTATCAGCAGGAATGCTCAATGCCAGGCTGAGAACTTTCTCCAGACAGTGAAGCAATATAATACCTTCAAATCACAGTATGAAAATGACCGCATAAGCAAGCAACTTCCTAAAAAGCTATAAATCTAGTTGTCACAATGGGACTTTGTTTCCCTTAAATTAAAGAAACTAACTAAAGCCTGAGCAACCTAGTTAATTACAGGTGAGAAATAACCTCAACAGAATGCCAAGATGACCTCAAGGACGTAGAATCTTCCAATTCTGGAGTGGAAGATGTACAAAAATCAAAATTGCAAACATTCCTGGATAGTTTCATATGCTCTGCTATTGCTTCAACAAGTTCTCTCCCTTTTTCATCTTTGATGACAAGGTCTGTCCCCATCTTACTCTCCATTATATTACTCCCACTACACAGTTATGTACTTACATCATAAGAAATGAACCATGAAAAATTTTTTTTCCACCTCCTAGTGTTTCCACTTTGCTTCTGCTAATATTTCTGGTGTATTGTGTATCGACAATACCCAATCTAATAACAGCTGCCCTTGATTCCTTATGCCCCCATCCCACTACCACCTCCTTATTTTTTCCCTTCCATTCACAGCCAAACCTCCGGGGAAAAGTTACTTGAGTGATTACTATGTGCTCAACCACACATTAAGCCTTCTGTACATTTATTCTTCACAGATAATTTTTAAGCCCCTACTGTGCCAGAGGAACAGAGATAATACTCAGAACAATCCTATGGAGACATTTTTACAGGTAATGATTTCACAGATCCCTTTTTACATATGAAAAAACTGCAACTCTAAGAAGACAGATTAAATAATTTGACCAAGGTTACAGAATTTTAGACCAGAGCAAGCAATCAATAAATAAAAATAAATGCACCTTCTCAGTAGCATTCAACTATTCTTAAAAACTTGCAAGTATTCTTAAAAACTTGCAGGAAGAGAACTAAAATGCCTTTGATTCCTTTTGCCCCTCCCACCACTTCCTCTTATTTCTTTCCTCCCATTCATAGCTAAACCTTTGAGAGAAAGTTATACACATTTAACTGTCTCCACTCTTACAGCATCCCCATGTAATCTGAAACCCACTGCAACACAAGCCACCACTCTCCCACCCAAACATTCCACCAAAACCCGGGAATGTGTGTGTTACTCTTATTCACAGTTATATCCTCAATGCTCTATATAGGGCAGGGTACATAAAAGGTTATTTGGAATTTACAAAGATCAAATTCAATTCAAAAAAAATCTGTATTTAAATTAACATTTTTTTCTAAAAATGAATCTATGCACAAATAATCTCAGTTTGCTCTGAGTAAACAATACACTCTAATTCACATTCTAAGGCAAATACACACCAATCTTTTATCCATATAAACATGCATACCATAAATCATGTATTACAGGGCTTCCCTGGTGGCGCAGTGGTTAAGAATCCGCCTGCCAATGCAGGGGACATGGGTTCGAGCCCTGGTCCAGGAAGATCCCACAAGCCACGGAGCAACTAAGCCCGTGCACCACAACTACTAAGCCTGTGCTCTAGAGCCCATGAGCCACAACTATTGAGCCTCAACTACTGAAGCCCGTGCGCCTAGAGCCCATGCTCTGCAGCAAGAGGAGCCACCGCAATAAAAAGCCCATGCACTGCAATGAAGAGTAGCCCCTGCTCTCCGAAACTATAGAAAGCCTGCACACAGCAACAAAGACCCAACGCAGCCAATAAATAAAAAGTTAAATAAATTTTAAAAAAATTTTACAGGGAACTAAGGATTGCATCCTTTGAGAAATAACAGCAGCACGTGAAGACAGGTTAAATAAGTAAACAAAGTATTACATAAAAATGCTTTAATAAACAGATATTCTATAAAAGTATCTTCCTCTTTTAAAATTCCTCTGCCCAAAGAAATTTTAGAGAAAACAAAGCAAGGGTAAATGATCTATAATACCACAACTCAAACACAACAGTATTTGCCTTGTGGTATTATAAACAATGTACATTTTCCCCTCTAAGGAACTTATTATTGTCACTGATTAGTTCCCTCCTCTCCAGAATTTATCCTTTATTAGAAACTAATTTTTCTGATTTTAGAATTTATTATTTCCTTTCTGATGACAAAAGTAAACATGCAGCTGGTTAAATAAAAAATACAGAAACATATACTTAAAGGTGAAAATTCCCCATGCTACTTCCTGAAAAGAAGTAACAACACAAAGACAACTGTTCATCTCCTGATTTTTCTTATGTATGTAATTCATATGTAGATGTAATTTACATGTTTTTTTAAAAAGTGGAATATTACATATACTACTGTATAACTTTTCTCATGTAACAATGTATTTTAGCCAATGTACTGTCCACCTGTATAAATATAAAAGTATGTAAGATAATCTTTCCGTCACTAAGCTACTTTCCAACTATTACCCAACTGAGGAACATTTAGGATTTTCCAATGTTTTACTATAACAGGCAATAATACAAAGTTCATCCTTTTACATTTTATTTTTAAAGTATTCCAAATACTATATAGGATAAATTCTTAATGAATAATGACTATATCAAAGAATATGTATTTTTCCCTTTTATTGTCAAAAATTATAAAAATATACAAAAGTAGACAAAACAAGTATAATGAACCATCAGATATTCACCATTCATTTCCAATTATCATTTCATGATGAATATTGTTTCATTTAAACATTTAAACACCCCATTTCCCCCAAACCTATATTATGTATATATTTTAATGATACATATTGTCAAATGAATCTCAAAAATGGTACCAATTAACACTCTGACACTATCAGAGTAGTACCTGATGGGCCATACCTTCACTAAAAAGGAGTATTAGCCTTTCGCTATTTGACAACACATACACAAGCACAAATTTCTATCTACATTTTCTTCCATAAATTTGTTAACAATGTGTATGTCTTCTGGAAACTGCAGTTGATATTCTCTGCCTGTTTTTAAAACTGAAATCTTAATCCTTTCCATAATGATTTTTAAGAGCGTATTATATACTTTGAATAGTACTTCATTATTATATAAGTTGGGAATATTTTTCCCAGTTCACACACTGTAAAAGTGCCTTAATAAACAGACTAGCTGATTGGGAGAATAGTACTCCCTGGTGCTCAGTTGAGAGATACAGCTTTGAGTCAAGGCTAGGCTGCCTCTCATGTTTAAGTCAAACCTGAGAAATTTACACAGAAAACCAAAATAAATAAAGGAGTTGGCCCACCTGCCCTTTCCTTAAGCTCTGTATTCCCTACCTCTGCTGTTGGGTTATGAATGCTCTTCTCAACACCCATTAAACCTCCAGTTCATACCTTTCCCTTTCACAATATGTTAAGAGGGTCTAGAATACTCCTGCTTCTCCCAAATGGAGTTGATGCAAGCTAAATTTCACAGTATTGGGCAGATAATCTTTAGCATATAAATTCAATGCAATTCCTATTTAAATCCCAGCATGATTTTTTTGAGGTCAAACACTTCAGAAAATACGATAAATTAAATCTCCACAGAATAGCCAAGTCAACTTTTAAAAGGAAGAACAAAGAGAGGAAGACTTGCTCTACCAGATACTGTTACATATTCCAGAGAAAACTGTTCTATACTGGTAAGAAACAATCTATAACACCAATGCAACAGAACAGGTATTTCCAAAACAGATCTACTTACAGGAAACTGTTAGTGATAAAAATGATACTACAAGTCCGTACAGACAGGATGTATTATTTACTAGACAGTTTTGGAGAAACTGGCTCACTTAAAGGGAGAAAAAGTTGTATTCCTACTTCACAATACACAAAATAGTGAACTCCAGATGGACCAGACATAAAGGTAAAATGTAAAACTTGAAATCTAACTAGAAAATGTAGAATAGGGATTTCCCTGGTGGCACAGTGGTTACGAACCTGCCTGCCAATGCAGGGAACACGGGTTCGGGTCCTGATCCTGGAAGATTTCACATGCCACGGAGCAACTAAGCCCGTAGGCCACAACTACAGAGCCTGTGCTCTAGAGCCCGTGAGCCACTGAGCCCGTGTGCTGCAACTACTGAAGCCTGTGCACCTAGAACCTGTACTCCGCAAAAGAAGAAGCCACTGCAATGAGAAGCCCGCACACCACAAGGAAGAGCAGTCCCTGCTCACACCAACAAGAGAAAGCCTGCACACAGCAACGAAGACCCAATGCACTCAAAAAAAAAAAAAAAAAAAAAAAAAGAAGGGTAGAGGAAACAGATAAAGAAACTGCATTTTTTTGGTTAAAAGTTTTTAAATTTTATATTCTTAGCAAGTAATATTTTGGTGAATATTAGAAATTAACTTTAAAAATGTAGAAAATGATAAAAGTAAAGAAAAACTCTCAGTAACATCAACACCCACAGTAGTGTTTCCCAAAGGGTATCCTCTGGAATAACAGTTCTATGGAATATTAAGAGTTGCTACACAAAGAAAGTAATATCAAGTAAAGTGGGGGGCTTTTTCACAAAGGATTACTTTGAAGCCTTTAATATGTTAAGACATACTTTACAGTGTTTCCTTTAACATTAGACACAGAACTTTCCACACTCCCTTCCTTTAACATTAGACACAGAACTTCCCACACTCCCTTCCCCTTGAACCAGCTTAAAAAACTACTGTTTTAAGTCAGGAGTTCTCAAATATAATTAGGTCCATAGATCAGTGTCAATATATAACAAAATAAGAAAAGCAAGGACAATATACTGAGCTTAAATTAAGTTAAAATTAATCACCTTACGGACCATTCTGTATTTTGAGAGCATATCCTTCTTACATTCTTAGAGCTGAAGTATCTCTTCTTTTATGAAATGATGGTGGTTAAGTGGCAATTTTTTAAAACATTTTTACTTTCCAAAATAAAAAGCTGGCAATCCTACATCAGTACACTACCCACCCATCCCCCATCCCACCAAGAAAATCTAAAGGTTTTTGAAAGTCAAATCTGGGAATCTTCAGAAAACTCTTTTATTCAAGTGATGAACAAAGAATCCTCTGAGAAAAGGAGTCACCACAGAAATAGAAAGATAACCCTGAGAGAGAAATATCATTAAAAAAAAAAAAGACAACTAAGAAAAAGGAGAAAGTAGCGTGTCAGATGTACGTAATAGGTTAGGTAAAACAAATAATAAAAAGTTTTTCAAAGTCAACAATTCCAGTCACCTATGATCACTGAGCTTAAATGCCAGACCACATGGGGTTTAGAAGCAAAGACTAACAGGCTAAGTTTAGTTTACTCTTTCTAAAAGCTTAGCTCCTCAAGGAGGTCAAAAGACATTTTGGGGTGCAAAAAATCTGAGCATTAATACAAGCTATTGGTTACAAAAATGAAGAGGTTGTTGAAACTAGATTATTTATTAATCATAAATATTCATATTCTAACAAACTTTCATACACTGATGATTAAGTCTGAATCTTCTGTGAAAAACATATATTAAAAGCAGACTCAGGGTGGGATAGGGAGGGTGGGAATGAGTCATGGGAGGGAGGGGATATGGGGATATATGTATAAATACAGCTGATTCACTTCGTTGTACAGCCAAAACTGGCACAACAGTGTAAAGCAATTATACTCCAATAAAGAACTTAAAAAAAAAAGCAGACTCAATTTTCTAGAAATTTATAACCTAATAACTTCAAACAAATGGAATTTAACATTTCAAATTACAAGTGAAAAAATATTTTGCTAAAACTTTACATAGTGTCTGGCATAAAGTGGGTACTTAATAATTACCTCTTGAATAAGTTAATGAAAGCCTATACTTACCAGTACACATACTAGTAAAAAAAAAAAATCCACCTAAGCAAATATCACTATCCTATGAATACATATTATAATACTAAAAAGCCAAAAACTCTTTTAAAATTGCCCTTAATTTCATCTCACTTGAAGACTGAAACTAAAAGCAGAGGCAAATTCTCCACCCCAACCTCAGATTCAGCCTGTGCCCTCTAGAATTAAAAATAGCTTAGCCACCCAACAAGTCAGGCAATGACAGAGGTGTTTACAATTTCAGTGAGTGTGACTCTGGCTCTCTTCATGAAATTATAGAAAATATACTCAAAAACCGTAAAATTTAGGATAAAATAGTTTTAAAGAACACTTCTGTATGTTCAGGCTTTTGCAACAAGTATATAATATTTTGTGATCATAAAAAGATTTTTATAAACTGTTAAAAACTCTTCTAAAAACTGTAAATGACACTAAATATAACATATCAAGTGTTCTCAGAATGGCAAAGAAATACCAAACATTTAGAGACAGTATAAGATTTCAAGAATATACTGGATTTTTAAAAATGACAGTTGGGGGACTTCCCTGGTGGCAGAGTAGTTAAGAATCCGCCTGCCAATGCAGGGGACACAGGTCCGATCCCTGGTCTGGGAAGATCCCACATGCCATGAAGCAACTAAGCCCATGCACCACAGCTACTGAGCCTACGCTCCAGAACCCACGAGCCACAACTATTGAGCCTGCAAGCCACAACTACTGAAGCCCGCATGTCTAAGCAGCCATGTTCCGCAACAAGAGAAGCCACCACAATGAGAAGCCTGCACACTGCAACGAACAGCAGCCCCCACTCGCCACAACTAGAGAAAGCCTGCACACAACAATGAAGACCCAAAGCAGCCAATAAATAAATAATAAAATTTTTTAATAATAAAAAATAAAAAAATAAAATAAAAATTACAGTTGGTTAAGCCTTTTCATTACAACATGCAGTCATCTATTTGTGCAAACAGAAAACAGAATGTCTCCATAATGACATTTTATTAGCTAATAATATTAATTTGCAGATCCCTGATGATACATTAGTTGTGAGATAATTAGTTATCTTGCATACAACAGTTAGTTATATTGCACACAATAGATAGCAGTAACTACAGATTCAAAACACAAAAACCAACAATGCTAATAATACACATAATAACTAAAGATATCTGTGAGTTAAATACATATTCACATTCAAGTCCAAAAGTGGTAAGGTTCATTACAATATATAAATGAAACTCCACTAAAAATTCAGCCAAAAATGAACTGAATTGAAAGTTCAGAATTTTCATTGTAATCTTGTAATCTTTCATCATAATCCTAAAACCAAACAGAACTGAGGTATCCTTGCTGCAAGCCACAAACACTGCCCTAGAATTAAAAAGTTTCAATTCCTAAAAGAAAAGTATGAACTGGATCTTGTATAGTACAATAGAACTGACGGATTTAAAAGGGCTTGAAAACACCTTCATCTTACTGTACTATTTAACTTTCTCAAGATCACTCACACCTCATTTTTTCCTAATAACAATGCCATAAGATAGGAAGGGGAGACTACTTACTATTCCCTTCGACAAATAAGAAATCTGTAACTAAGAAATAAAAGCACTTCCTTGACTAACACAATATTGTAAGTCAACTATACTCCAATAAAAATTTTTAAAAACAATCACTTCCTTGAAAATCTAAAGAAAGTCACACTGTCTCTGAAACAGACTAAGTTATTCTAGGTATTTGTCATTTTGGATCCCAAGTATGAACAAAAGTCACAAAATACAGTGGGAAGGCCAAAAATATTTTCAGACTTAACAAGTCGTGAAATCAGGTCATTCACTGCCACTAACAAGCCTTTTGTCCATGGTATATTTAACCACAAGGCTTCTACAAGCCTAATTTACCAATGATAAAATGTCTTTCTGAAGATGGTTTAACTTGGATGTTAAGTTCCCTAGGATAGGAATGCTGTCCCTCATTCTGACACAATAAAAAGTTCAAAGACAACGGTCTCTATTTTACTTTTTCAAACTTCTGCATTTAAGAGCCTCATACAGATAAATACAAAAGGACTTTTACAAGTAGTTCAAACACTAACAAACCTGGGACATTAAGATATTTATTAGGCTGGGAAACTACAGTATATCCAATCTCCTGGAATAAACCATAATGGAAAAGAATATATAAAAAAAAGAATGTATATATGTGTATAACTGAGTCACTTTGCTATACAGCAGAAATTAGCATAATACTGTAAATCAACTACACTTCAACAAATTTTTAGAAAGATATTTATTAGGCTAAAAATGCTACAAATAAAATATCATATGTTGGTTTTGTCCTCTCCCAGGAGTATTACATCATTGCATCTAAACATCTAGCCGTACACTCTGCCTTTCAATTCTTCAAAACCAAGATCTTTCCCACCCAAGACATTCATACATATTGTACTTACTCCCCAGACTGCCCACCCCAACTCCTCCATTCTTTGAATAGCTCATTCTTCTAAGTAATTACATCAAAATAGTTGCACTCTACAATACTATCAGAGAACTCATTCCTTAAAGCACTTATAACATATTTACATTTCTTTTTTCTCAATTCTTTATTTTGCAAGTTGCCATAATATAATAATCATCAGTATACTCTTCACCAAGATTCACCAATTAATATTTCACATTTCTCTCCCCCCTTCTCCTCTCTGTCTCAAACACACATACACACATACACTTTTTTGCTGATCCATTTGAAAGTTGCAGACACCATGACACATCACCAGTAAATATCAGCATATACCCCCTTAAAACAATCTTTCTCCTATGTAGCCACAAGACCATTATCATTTGCAGCAAACTTAACATTAATATCACCTAATGTACAGTCCAAATTCTCCCATTTGACACACACAAAAAATGTTCTTCAAAGCTTTTTTCAAAATCTAGGCTCTTAGTCAAGGTTCAAACATTGCATTTGTCATGTCTCTTTTGCCTCCTTTAATCTCCACGTTATCCCTGTTCTTGTTTTATTCTGTATTTTTTTTAATATTTATTTATTTATTTTTGGCTGCATCAGATCTTAGTTGTAGCACACAGGATCTTCATTGCGGCACACAGGATCCTTCGTTGCAGCTTATGGGCTCTTCACTGCAGCATGCAGGCTTCTCTCTAGTTGTGGTGTGCTCAGTAGTTACAACATGCAGGCTTAGCTGCCCCATGGCATGTGGGATCTTAGTTCCCCAACCAGGGATCGAACCTACGTCCCCTGCACTGGAAGGCGGATTCTTAACCACTGGACCACCAGGGAAGTCCCCCAGTTTTGTATTTTTAACACTCGACATTTTTTCATGTCAGCTATGCTGGTAGCATGCTGGATTTGTCTTATTGTTTCCTCATGATTAAAGTTAAACAGTTTTAGTATAAACACTACATGGATGATACTGTGTGTTTGTTTCCTATGTGTGTGTGTGTGTCTCCCTCCCCCCAAAATAATGCATACTCCACAAAAGCAATGAAAATGTTTATGTTGTTCCACAACAAATCTCTAGCATCTAACACTATATCCCACATATAAGGTCCTTAATAATATTTGTTGAATAAGAAAATGAATTCTCTACAGCATACAGCACTAAAGTATAGTACTTTCTTCAAGAAGAGCACCCAACAGATATCTGTTGATGTTCATTCGTGATTAAAAGGGAATGTAAAAGACACATGCACTCCAATGTTCATTGTAGCACTATTTACAATAGCCAAGACAGGAAAGCAACCTAAATGCCCATCAACAGAGGAATGGATAAAGAAGATGTGGCACATATATACAATGGAATATTACTCAGCTTTTAAAAAAGAATGAAATAATGCCATCTGCAGCAACATGGATGGACCTAGAGATTATCATGCTAAGTGAAGTAACCCAGACAGAGAAAAACAAATATTGTATGATACTGCTCATATGTGGAATCACTAAAAAAAATGATATAAATGAACAAGAAAACAAACTTGGGGGAAAGGAAGGGAGGGATAAATTAGGAGTTTGGGATTAACATACACACACTGCTATGTATAAAACAGATAACCAGCAAGGACTTACTGTATAACACAGGGAACTATACTCAACATTTTATAATAAGTATAAGGTAAAAGAATCTGAAAAAGAAAAAAATATACATATAACACTTTGCTGTACACCTGAAACTAAGACATTGTAAATCAACTATCCTTCAATCAAAATAATAATTAAAAAAAGCTTCACAAATCCCTACTTTTGTGTGTATGTGTGTGTTTTTACAAGTAATGTCATTAGGATCCAAAACTACATTATGAGGAGAATATTCTGAAATTCAGTATAAACGTATTTTTGACACTAGGCAAGTGTTCTTAACCAGAGCTGCATAAACTACTCTTCTAACAGAGAATTCATAACTGCTACCAAAAAGTCCTCAGACTGTCAATAGAGGGCTTCATGTATCCATAAAGAAACCTTAAACTGTAAGGAGGAAATAATGATCTCTCTTCTCATAAAAAAAATAGTTTGTTTCTATGTTTAAAACATCTTAATATTATAAAACTATAATTCTTAAAAAAAAATGCTCACCTAGAAATAGTAAAGCGTAAAGCGATAAATGTGCCAGATACTCCTCAAAGAGCTCAAAGTTCTTTTTTTTGGTGTGTATTAGTAACTTAGCATACAGCTAGTTATAGCACCTAAGCTTTTTTTTTTGTTTTTTTGTTTTGTTTTGTTTTGTTTGCTTGTTTTTTTGTGGCGCACGGGCTTAGTTGCTCCGCGGCATGTGGTATCTTCCTGGGGCGGGGCTCGAACCCGTGTGCCCTGCATTGGCAGGTGGATTCTTACCCACTGTGCCACCTAGGAAGTTCGCACCTAAGCTTTTTGAAAAATATGTAATTACTATTTTTCTCCTATGTAAACACTTTCAGAAAGAGGAACTTGGGGGAAGGTCTGCTGGGGCACTCAATTCCTTCACTCACGAGGTAGTCTTATCACAAAAAACAGAAGCTACAAATATTAAATACCTAAACTTCTCCCCACCCTTTTCCCCCTAAACCTATCCATAAAAGTACCTAAAACGCTTCTCTCAGAAAGACAAGCCTCTCCTCTCCACTATGAGAGATCTCACTTTGAGAATCTCACTTTATCAATTATTTCCTTTCTTTTCTTATGAATCTCCAACTCTCCTTGGTGTAAAGCTGCGGTAACCAAAATCAAGTTAAAAACAAACAAAAACCACAAAAGTCTTTACAAACTACATTTCCATTTTTCTCATTCTTTTCACCAATAAACTTTAAAAAGCACACTCCACTTAATTCATAAGAAATTGACAGTCCTAATAACAGCTGCATTAAAGACCTCCAAATGACCAAATACCAGACAATGCTCTAATTACAGTTCTCACTGTACCCAAATCTTTACATAATAACTGATGATGATGACGATGATGACATATTGCTTGAAATACACTTTTCTTAGTTTCTAAGATACCCCTCACCCCTAAGTGCATGACTCTTCTCCCATCTATCTGACATTTCTTGTACTGATTCTTCCCTCTCTGCCAACGCTTTAAATGATGGAGTTGCCTAGCGTTTCCTCCTCTTGTGCAACGTGATCTTCTTGTCCTTAGTTATTTTCTCCTAACACTTCACCTAACTTTTTGCCTTTTGACAATTTCTAAATCTTTTATCTCCAGCCCCATCCTACCTCAAAAGCTTGATACCCTCATTTGGAACTGCCCACCAGACCCCTCAACCTGGATTCCCCCAGTACCTTTAACTTAACAAAGCTAACATTCTCTTAAAATTCCTCACTTTTCTCTAGTATTCCCTATCTCAGTTAATACCATTACTATCTGACCATCTCTACCTAGAAATTTGTTATCCTTGATCCCTCCCTAGCCGTCTTCCCTAACCCTCCAAATATTCACCAAATCCTGCTGATTCTCCCTTAAAGACCACCTCTCAGGGACTTCCCTGGTGGCCCAGTGATGAAGAATCCACATGCCTCCAATAAAGAACTTTAAAAAAAAAAAAAGAATCCACATGCCAATGAGGGGAACATGGGTTCAACCCCTGGTCTGAGAAAAAAGACCCCTGATGCTACAGAGCAACTAAGCCTGTGTGCCACAACTACTGAGCCTGTGCTCTAGAGCCCTCGAGCCACAACTACTGAGCCCACACAGCACAACTACTGAAGCCCACACACTACAATTACTGAAGCCCACGTGCCTAGAGCCTGTGCTTCACAAGAGAAGCCATCACAATGAAAAGCCCACACACCGCAATTAGAAGCCCATGCACCACAATGCAAGAGTAGCCTCAGCTTACCACAACTAGAGAAAATCTGCACGCAGCAACAAAGACCTAACCTAGCCAAAAAAATTTACAAATGTAAAAAGTTAAAAAATAAAAAAGACTACTTTTCAAACATCTCCTATAATTACAGCCTTATTTCAGGTCATTATCAGCTCTCACTTGCACTATTACCATTGACTTCTAACTGATCTTTTGGTCACCAACCCCACCACTTATTAAATGTACTTTCAATTTGCTGTAAGGAAAACCTGTTTTAGCCACTCACTTATTTGCTTAAAGAGCTCCAATGGGCCCTATGTCTAGAGAAATAAATAACTAAAAGGACATAAAATTTTCACATTTTAACTCTATAAAATGTAAATCTGTCTTACAACTGATGGTAACTTCTAATCACTAGCCAAGCAGCAGCAGCAAAGTACTCCTCATAGCCAATGCATGTGCATACACTAAGAGCACCAGCATCAAAGCATACAGAATGGGTGTCAGGAGCCACTGGGGAGAAAATATTAGAGAAAATACTGAGGCATCTTTTATCCCTCCAGAAAACAAATGGTTATAGATGAAGTTGGGGTACACATAGTAAATCAGACATTTTCAGCTGGTCTCCTAAGGTGAGAATCAAGAAAAGACATGCTCTACTACACTATAAACCTTCACTAGAGACCAGCACCAATCTTTACATAATTGTTTTAACTCATATAGATTACTTTAAGAAATACTGTCACCAATATTTATGACGGCACCAAAATTGCCACTGTGAGGGAAAACTATGTTATAAAACTCAAGTAGTGATTCAGAATACACACACACACACCAATAGAACTAATAAATCAGTTCAGCAAGTTTGCAGAATATAAGATTAACATACAAAAATCAATTGTGAGGAAAAAGATGGCAGCGAAGTAGAGGGACGTGGAATGCATCCCTCTCCACAGATGCATTGGGAATGCACCAAAGGACGCAATAATTCCCATAGAGAACCGGCTGAAAACCAGCAGACGGCCTCTGACACCAGAAAGGACCGCAAGGAGCCCGACACAACTGGTAGGGAGGCATCTATGACGGCTCAAAGAGGGTGAAGCGGCAGAGCTGTGGCAGATGGGAGGGAGTGAGAAACATATGGAGGGTCCGCACCGCAGCTCAGCATTCCCGGACCGAGACGTCAATCCACAGCTGAACAGAGGGTGCGGGAGCGTGGGAACCGGAGAGCTGGTTCAGGGTGAGCAACATTGTTGCCAGTAAGGTGACGGACCGAGAGGACAGGAGGGAAGAGGTCCACGGCGAGGAGTGCCTGCCCCTGAGAGCTGCCCGGCCATGATGGCGGCTGGATGCTGCAGGCTCACGGGCAGTGGGGAGGAGCTGCGCGCATAGCCTCTCTCACTCTTTCGGGTGGCTCTGCAGCGGGCAGTGGAGAGACGCCCTTTGGGCCACCTAAGGCGCTCAGGGATAACAAGCACCATCAGGCACTTGGACGGGGCTAGATAAAAACCCCTTGGAACGCCAGCAGCAGGGAGGCTGCCGAGAAAAAAAAAACAAAAAAAAAAACCCGTGAGAGGCCCAACCCTAAGACTTTCTGTTTACACCTGAGCCACCGGCGTCCCTCTGCAACAGGCACATCCAAGCCTGACTGAAACAACAGTAGGCCATTGCTCACTCACTCCCAGGGGAAGGAGCCACTATTGTACCCTCTCCCTCCCCACACACCGATGCTTAGAGACGAACAACAAAGGAACCTCTGCTGGTCACAGAATAATGCAAAGAAACCCAAGGCGAGGAGAAGGACACTCACAGCTGAGACTCTAAGGAAACAGAAATATTAGTATCGATCCTATTGAACTGGTCCATTCTGGATTTTTTTTTTTTCTTCTCTCTTTTTTTTCTCTTTATTAATTACGATCTTAGTCCTAAGGGATCTAAAAGTTTTATAACAATTTTTTTAATGATATTTTTTATTCTAGTTTCATTTTTTTTGTCTTTTTATATACTTCTATATCTAGCTAAGTTTTTGGTAGTATGGACAATATATCTCTCATACTTTCCTTTCATCCCTATCTTTTATACATTTCTATTCCTTTCTTTTTATTTCCATATTTCCAACCACACTATGCTCTTCTGTTCTCCTTTCTTACAGCCATTTTAAGTTTATTTTATCTTAACATACTTATAAGCAACACAATCGATCTGCTCAGACTCCTTGCTCTATTCTCCAGATGATGCACCACCTTGGTATTTACTATTAGGTTTCTGCCTTTATCTTAGTTCTTAGTACAACTGTCTAATTTCATTCTGAGAATCTCCATTCTCTCTGGTGCTACCCTAGCTCTTTTCTATATTTGATCCTAGCTTACAAAATCTCCCTGGATTAGTGTTTGTATGTGTAAGGTGTTATTTGTTTGTTTGCTTCCTTTTGCTTTTGTCTCTGATTTGTTCTGTTTCAGTTGTCAATTTCTGTTGGGTTTCTCTTTGAATACCTGATAGCATACTGGGATTCTGTCAGGTCTTTCCAGAGCCTTACGTCCTAATGGATTCAGTAATTGTGTGTCTTATACACGTATGTGTTTCCTAGACTTAGTATTTGTTTAATCCAATACTTGCACATTAGTCTGAGGATTGGAGAGTCTTCTATAAGCACCTCTATCGCCAGGACAAGCAACCCCAAAAGTCTGGACAACCATGAGGAAACAACGGAACACCATGCAGGCAAAGGAGCAGGAAAAAAACCCACAAGACCAAATAAATGAGGAGGAAATAGGAAAAATGCATGAAAAAGAATTCAGAGTGATGATAGTAAAAATGATACAAAATCTCGATAACAAAATAGAGAAAGTACAAGAAACAGTTCATAAGAACTCAGAAAAACAAACAGCAATGGATAACAAAATAACTGAAATTAAAAACACTCTAGATGCTATAACCAGCAGAATGACTGAGGCAGAAGAACGAATAAGTGAGTTGGAAGATAGAATGGGGGAAGTAACTGCCACAGAGCAGGAAAAAGAAAAAAGAATAAAAAGATTAGAAGACAGTCTCAGAGACCTCAGTGATAACATTAAGCGTACCAACATTCGAATTACAGGCATCCCAGAAGAAGAAGAAAAAAAGAAAGGGCCTGAGAAAATATTTGAAGAGGTTATAGTGGAAAACTTCCCCAACGTGGGAAAGGAAATAAGTAACCAAGTCCAAGAAGCGCAGAGAGTCCCATACAGAATAAACCCAAGGAGAAATACACCAAGGCACATATTAATCAAACGAACGACAATTAAACACAAAGAAAAAATATTAAAAGCAGCAAGAGAAAAGCAACAGACAACATATAAGGGAAAACCCATCAGGATAACAGCTGACCTCTCTACAGAAACTCTGCAGGCCAGAAGGGAATGGCAGGATATACTGAAAGTCCTGAAAGAGAGAAACCTACAGCCAAGAATACTCTACCCAGCAAGAATCTCATTCAGGTTTGAGGGAGATATCAAAAGCTTTCCAGACAAGCAAACATTAAGAGAATTCAGCACCACCAAACCAGCCTTACAACAAGTGCTAAAGGAACTTCTCTAAGTAGGAAACACAAGAAAAGGAAAACACCTACAAATACAAACCCAAAACAATTCAGAAAATGGTAACTGGAACACACATGTCAATAATCACCTTAAATGTAAATGGATTAAATGCTCCAACCAAAAGACACAGACTGGCTGAATGGTTACAAAAACAAGACCCTTGTATATGCTGCCTACAAGAAACTCACTTCAGACCAAGGGATACATATAGACTGAAAGTAAAGGGATGGAAAAAGATATTCCATGCAAATGGAAGTCAAAAGAAAGCTGGAGTAGCAATACTCAGATCAGACAAATCAGACTTGAAAGTAAAGACTGTTACAAGAGACAAGGAAGGACACTACCTAATGATCAAGGGATCCATTCAAGAAGAACATAACACAATGGTAAATATCTATGCCCCCAACATAGGAGCACCTCAATACATAAGGCAAATGCTAACAGCTATAAAAGGGGACATCGACAGTAACACAATAATAGTGGGAGACTCGAACACCCCACTTACGTCAATGGACACATCATCCAAACAGAAAATAAATAAAGACACACAAGCTTTACATGACACATTAGACCATCTCCACTTAATTGATATTTATAGGATATTCAATCCAAAAACGACAGACTGCACTTTCTTCTCAAGTGCACGCAGAACATTTTCCAGGATAGATCACATCTTGGGTCACAAATCAAACCTCAGCAAATTCAAGAAAATTGAAATCATATCAAGCATCTTCTCAGACCACAACGCCATGAGACTAGATATCAATTACAGGAAAAAAACTGCAAAAAATACAAACACATGGAAGCTAAACAATTCACTCTTAAACAACCAAGAAATCACTAAAGAAATCAAAGAGGAAATCAAGAAATATCTAGAAACAAACGACAACGAAAACACAACAACCCAAAACCTATGGGATGCAGCAAAAGCAGTTCTAAGAGGGAAGTTTATAGCAATACAGTCCTACCTGAAGAAACAAGAAAATGATCGAATAAACAACCTAACCTTACACCTCAAACAACTAGAGAAAGAAGAACAAAGAAACCCCAAAGTGAGCAGAAGGAAAGAAATCATAAAGATCAGAGCAGAAATAAATGAAAAAGAAAGGAAGGAAGCCATAGCAAAAATAAATAAAACTAAAAGCTGGTTCTTTGAGAAGATTAACAAAATTGATAAACCATTAGCCAGACTCATCAAGAAAAAAAGGGAGAAGATGCAAATCAACAGAATTAGAAATGAAAAAGGAGAAGTAACAATGGACACCTCAGAAATACAAAACATCATGAGAGACTACTACAAGCAACTATGTGCCAATCAATTGGATAACCTGGAAGAAATGGATACATTCTTAGAAAAATACAATCTTCCAAGACTGAACCAGGAAGAAATAGAAACCATGAACAGACCAATCACAAGTACGGAAATCGAGGCAGTGATTAAAAATCTCCCAACACACAAAAGCCCAGGACCAGAAGGGTTCACGGGCGAATTCTATCAAACATTTAAAGAAGAGGTAACACCTATCCTTCTCAAACTCTTCCAAAATATCACAGAAGGCGGAGCACTCCCAAACTCATTCTACGAGGCCACCATCACCCTGATACCAAAACCAGGCAAAGATGTCACAAAAAAAGAAAACTACAGACCAATATCACTGATGAATATAGATGCAAAAATCCTCAACAAAATACTAGCTAACAGACTCCAACAGCACAGTAAAAAAGTCATACACCATGATCAAGTGGGGTTTATCCCTGGGATGCAAGGATTCTTCAATATACGCAAATCAATCAGTGTGATACATCATATCAACAAATTGAAGGATAAAAACCATATGATCATCTCAGTAGATGCAGAAAAAGCTTCTGACAAAGTTCAACATCCATTTATGATAAAAGCTCTTCAGAAAATGGGCATAGAAGGAAATTACCTCAACATCATAAAAGCCATATATGACAAACCAACAGCCAACATCGTTCTAAATGGGGAAAAACTGAAAGAACTCCCTCTAAGAACAGGAACAAGACAAGGGTTTCCACTCTCACCATTATTATTCAACATAGTTTTGGAAGTTTTAGCCACAGCAATCAGAGAAGAAAAAGAAATCAAAGGAATCCAAATTGGAAAAGAAGAAGTAAAATGGTCACTCTTTGCAGATGACATGATATTATATATAGAAAACCCTAAAGACTCTACCAGAAAACTGCTAGCACTCATTGATGAGTTTAGTAAAGTAGCAGGATACAAAATTAATGCACAGAAATCTCTTGCATTCCTATACACTAACAACGGAAGAGCAGAAAGAGAAATTAAGGAAACTCTCCCATTCACCATTGCAACAAAAAGAATAAAATACCTAGGAATAAACCTGCGTAGGGAGGCAAAAGATCTGTATGCAGAAAACTTTAAGACACTGATGAAAGAAATCAAAGACGACACAAACAGATGGAGGGACATACCATGTTCCTGGATTGGAAGAATCAACATCGTGAAAATGACTGTACTACCCAAAGCAATTTACAGATTCAATGCAATCCCCATCAAATTACCAATGGCATTTTTCACAGAACTAGAGCAAGAAATCTTACGATTTGTATGGAAACGCAAAAGACCCCCAATAGCCAGAGCAATCTTGAGAAGGAAAAATGGAGTTGGTGGTATCAGGCTTCCTGACTTCAAACTATACTACAAGGCCATAGTGATCAAGACAGTATGGTACTGGCACAAAAACAGAAAGGTAGATCAACGGAATAGAATAGAGAACTCAGAAGTAAGCCCAAACACATATGGGCACCTTATCTTTGACAAAGGAGGCACGAATATACAATGGAGAAAAGACAGCCTCTTCAAGAAGTGGTGCTGGGAAAATTGGACAGCAACATGTCAAAGAGTGAAATTAGAACACTTCCTAACACCATACACAAAAACAAACTCCAAATGGATTAAAGACCTACATGTAAGGAGGCCAGACACTATAAAACTCCTAGAGGAAAACATAGGCAGAACACTCTATGACATCCATCAAAGCGCCATCCTTTTGGACCCACCTCCTAGAATCATGGAAATCAAATCAAGTATAAACAAATGGGACCTCATGAAACTTAAAAGCTTTTGCACAGCGAAAGAAACCATAAACAAGACTAGAAGGCAACCCTCAGAATGGGAAAAAATAGTTGCCTATGAAACAATGGACAAAGGATTAACCTCCAAAATATACAAGCAGCTCATGAAGCTTAATACCAAAAAAGCAAATAACCCAATCCACAAGTGGGCGGAAGACCTAAATAGACATTTCTCCAAAGAACACATACAGATGGCCAACAAACACATGAAAAGATGCTCATCATCACTCATCATCAGAAAAATGCAAGTCAAAGCCACAATGAGGTATCACCTCACACCGATCAGAATGGCCATCATCACAAAATCTGGAAATCACAAATGTTGGAGAGGGTGTGGAGAAAAGGGAACTCTCCTGCACTGTTGGTGGGAATGTAAGTTGGTACAGCCACTATGGAAAACAATTTGGAGGTTCCTTAAAAAACTACAAATAGAACTACCATATGATCCAGTAATCCCACTCCTGGGCATATACCCAGAGAAAACCATAATCCCAAAAGAAACATGTACCATAATGTTTATTGCAGCACTATTTACAATAGCCAGGACACGGAAGAAACCTAAATGCCCATCAACAAACGAATGGATAAAGAAGATGGGGCATATATATACAATGGAATATTACTCAGCTATAAAAAGGGATGAGATGGAGCTATATGTAATGAGGTGGACAGACCTAGAGTCTGTCATACAGAGTGAAGTAAGTCAGAAAGAGAAAGACAAATACTGATGCTAACTCACATATACGGAATCTAAAAATGGTACTGATGAACTCAGTGACAAGAACAAGGACGCAGGTGCAGAGAATGGACTGGAGAACTCGAGGTTTGGGAGGGGGCGGGGGGTGAAGGGGAAGCTGAGACGAAGCGAGAGAGTAGCACAGACATATATATACTACCAACTGTAAAATAGAAAGCCAGTGGGAAGTTGTTGTATAACAAAGGGAGTTCAACTCGAGGATGGAAGATGCCTTACAGGATTGGGACGGGGAGGGTGGGGGGGGACTCGGGGGAGGGTGGGTGGGGGGTCAAGGGATGGCGGGAATATGGGATATGTGTATAAAAACAGATGATTGAACTTGATGTTCCCCCCAAAAAATAATAAATAAATAAATAAAATTAAAAAAAAAATCAATTGTGTTTCTATACACTAGCAATGAACAATCAGAAAATGAAATTAAGAAAAAATTCCATTTGCAACAGCACCAAAAAGAAACCCCAAATACTTAAGAATAAATTTAGCAAAAGAGTGGAAAGCCTATACAATGAAAACTACCCAATAGAGAGGAATTAAATAAGACTTACATGAATAGAAAGTCAACCCTTGCTCATAGATATTAACGTTAAGATCGCAATATTTCCCAAATCAATCTACATATTGAATGCAATATCTATCAATATCCCAGCTGCCTTTTTTGCAGAAACTGACAGATCCTAAAATTCACATAAAGTAAGACTACTCAAATAACCTTGAAAAAGAACAACAAAACAAAAAGTGTGAGTCCTATCCGATTTCAGAACTTAAAGCAACAGTAATCAAGATGTTATGATACAGGCATAAGGATACATAAATGGATGGAATAAAATTAAGAATCCAGAAACAAACTCTTACATTCATAGTCAATTGATCTTTGAAAAGACTGCCAAAACAATTCCATGGAGAAAGAAGAGTTTTTTAAAAATGGTCCTAGGGAACTGGTATTCACATGTAAAAAATATAAAGCTGGACATCCACCTTACACCACACACAAAAATTAACACAAAATGGATCATAGGCTAAATGTAAGAGCTAAAACTATATAATTTTTAGAAAAAAAGCATAGGAGTAAATCTTTGTGACCTTGTGTTAGGAATAGCTTCTCAGATATGACATCAAAACCACAAGCAAAAAAAGAAAAAGGGATAAATTAAACTTCATCAAAATTAAAAACTTTTGTGCTTCAAAGGACACCATCAAGTGAAAAGACAACCCACAAGGAGAAAATAATTGCACATCATACATCTGATAAGGGACTTGTATCCAAAACATACAAAGAATGCTTAGAACGCTCAGTAAAAAGAGAAATAATCCAATTTTTTTAAATAGGCAAAGGAACTGAAGAGACAGTTCTTCGAAGAAGGCATACAACAGGCTAATAATTACAGGGTTTAAAACATGCTCAACAACATTGGCCATCACAGTAATGCAAATCAAAACCACAATAAGATACCACTGCATACCCACTAGGATGGTTATAATCAAAATGACAGACAAGTACAAACAAGGATGTGGAGAAACTGGAACTCTCAGAGCTGCTGGTGAGGCTGTAAAACAGTGCCGGGTCTTTGGAAAATGGTTTGGCAGTTCCTCAAAACGTTAAACATGGAGGTGTCATCTGACCCAGCAATTCCACTCCTAGCTACATACCCAAGAGAAATGGAAGCATGTGGCTATACAAATCCTGTACATGTATGTTTATAGTAGCATTATTAACAGCCAAAAAGTCAGAAAAAAACAATGTCAATCGAGCTTCCCTGGTGGCAGAGTGTTTGGGAATCCGCCTGCCAATGCAGGGGACATGGGTTCTATCCCTGGTCCGGGAGTATCCCACATGCCGTGGAGCTACTAAGCCCACAAGCCACAACTATTGAGCCCACATGCTGCAACTACTGAAGCCCACACACCTAGAGACCATGCTCTGCAACAAGAGAAGCCACCGCAATGAGAAGCCCGCACACCGCAATGAAGAGTAAGTAGCCCCCGTGCTCTGCAACTAGAGAAAGCTCACGTGCAGCAACGAAGACCCAATGCAGCCAATAAACAAATAAATAAATTTTTAAAATGTCAATCAACTGATGAATGAATAAACAAAACATAGTATGTCCACACAATGAAAAATATTTTAGCCATAGAAAGGAAGGAAGTACTGATATGTGCTACAACATGGATGTACCTTGAAAACATTATGCTAGGTGAAAGCCAAACACAAAAGGCCACAAAAATGTATGATTCTATTCATATGAAATGTCCAAGATAGGCAAAATATAAACACAGAAAGTAGATTAGTAGTTTTCAGGGGCTAGGGGGAGGAGGGGGAAATGGAGAATGAATGCTAATTGCTATGGGGTTTCTCTTGGGGGGGTAATAGATTGTTCTAAAATTAGATAGTAGCAGGATTCCCCTGGTGGTCCAATGGTAAAGAATCTGCCTCCCAAAGCAGGGAATGCAGGTTTGATCCATGGTCAGGGAACTAAGATCCCACATGCCGTGGGGCAACTCAGCCTGCGTGCCACAGTTACAGAGCCCATGCGCCCTGGAGCCCCCGCACCACAACTGGAGAAAGAAAACCTGCACGCCACAACTAAAGAGAAGCCCACATGCCTAAACAAAGAGCCCACGCACTGCAACAGAAGATTCCGCATGCTTCAATGAAGATCCCGTATGCTGCAACTAAGACCCAAAACAGTCAAAATAAATAAATAGATAAAAGAAAATAAAGTAATAAGTATTAAAAGATAAATAAAATTAGTGGTGATGATTCTACATTCAATTTTTTTAAAAGACACTGAATTATATACTTTAAAGGGATGAATTATAATAGCATGTGAAGTATCTCAATAAAACTTATTTTTTTTACTTTTTTTTTTAAATAATTCAAAACAAGCAAATTTTTAGCAGGAAGAAGTCATAGAAAAACTTAAGCCAATGAACTTTATACTTTCCATTTTATGTTTATACAAGAACAATAGGTAATAAAAAGCTGTCTTTCAATTAGCATAAAATAAAAACTCTACACAATAAGCAACACATCCAGCTTGATTGACAGGGCTTTTTCTTTCTTAATGATACACCAAATAACAGCACATCCTGCAATTGCTGGCATCTTATATTTGATAAAATACAGTATTTTACAGAGTTGTAATGAGCATCTTGGCAGGAAAAAACGTTTTCCATTTTGTGTAATTATTTTAGTGTGTACTAATATACTCAATCCTAAACTGATCATTATTGCTCAGAATAAAACTGAGTTAAAGTTAATATATAGAAAACCATTTAGTAAATAATAACAGAGATACTCAGATACGGCAAGAAATCATTTTGGCAACAAAATAACATTTAGGAAACACACTGGTCAAAAGAATAAAGTTTAAATCCCTTCAAAATATAAAATGCTTTCACAAGTTAACCTCTCATACAATGCTCATTCCCACTCCCCAATATTCCAATCACAACAATAATTCATTATTTCTCATAATTCCTGTGAGATGAAGTTGTCAAGAAACATACCATAAAGGGTCTGCTTATCTGTTATGTTTGGAACTTATATACAGCACAGGCTCACTTAGTATTCAAGTGATATTGGTTCTAGGACACCTCCTCCATCCCCTGACCCCTCAGATTCCAACATCCAAGGATGCTCAAGTCCCTTATATAAAATGGTATAGTATTTGCATATAACCTATCTTCCCATATACTTTAAATCATCTCTTGGTTACTTATAATAGCTAATACAATGTAAATGTTGTATAAATAATTGTCAATGCAAGACAAATTCAATTTTTGCTTTTGGGAACTTTTTGGAATTTAATTTCCTGTATATTTTCCATCTAAGGTTGGCTGAATCCAGAATGCAGAACCCCACAGATACGAGGGCTGACTGTATTTCTCAATCTTTTTTTCTTCCAACTTGGCCCAATGTTCCTGAAAATCCCATTAAAAATAGCAACTCACTACCACAGTAGTTAGTTCTCTTTCCTTTCATTTCTACTCCCCTTCCCGTTTTACTGAGGGAAAGGAGAGGCTTTTTTAAATACAGCTTCCCATGTTCCTGAGATGTCACCATTCTTGAGCAGTATTTCAAGGACTGGCTGTCTCCTCTAACCATCATTGGTATGACCAGCTGCTGGCTTTGGGAGCAAAGGGGGCGGGGGGGGGGGGAGTGAGGGTTCAACTCACAAGAAAAGTGTGAGTGCTGGTGTCCCAATGCCTTTCACATTCTGGGATCACTGGAAGCAGAAGGGAGCTCGCTCCCCACATTTCATCCTAAATTAAAGCCTGACATGCCTGGTACCCAAGTATGTATTGCCTCCTGATTAAATAAATATTGAAAAACTACAATATAAGAGACAAAGCCCAAGAAAACAGATTCCAAAGGAAACAATCCAGGGAACAGAGAACTTAAAAAATAAAGTCTATGGGAATTCCCCGGTGGTCCAGTGGTTTGGACTTGGTTCTTTCATTGCTGGGGCCCTGGGTTCAATCCCTGGTCAGGGAACTAAGATCCCACAAGCCGCAGCCAAAATTAAATAAATAAATAAATAAAGTCTGATCAATATACATAGAAAAAAATTAAGGATATGTTGCATTCAAAAACTGAAAATATGATGATGAGGAACAATCGGAGTCCAAGAATGAATTCCTGGAAATTAAAAATATGATTTAAAAAAACTTTAACTGGAAAAATAAGTCAATGAAAATGTCCCCAGATTACTGGTGGGGTGGGGGGGAAGGTAAATGATAAAGGAAATGGAAAATATAAAAGAAAAGATGCCTTCAACAAAGAGAATGCACAGCACAAAAAAAATTTTTTTCATCCACATGTACATTTTCGTCTCTAAAAATTAGGTCTACTTTCCATACTGCTCTGTAACATGCATTTCTTTTTTTTTTTTTTAATAACAATTTAACAGTATATTTGAAACATCTTTCCTTATCTAGAAACATATCTCCACAGCACCTTTTTATTTATTTCTGCTAATTAATATTTATTTTTCATTGAAATACAACTGACATACACTACATTAGTTTCAGATATACATGATTTGATATTTGTATACATTATGAAATGACAATAAAAGTGTAGTTAACATCAACTAGCAATAAGTAGTTAGCAATAAGTCTAGTTAACACCAGTCACTAGTTACAATTTTTTTCTCGTATGAGAACTTTTAAGATCTACTCTCTTAGCAACTTTCAAATATGCAATACAATATCATTAACTACAGATACTACGCTGTACATTACACCCCCATAACTTTATAACTGAAAGTTTGTACCTTTTGACCCCCTTCACCCATTTTGTCCAACCCACACCCACAGCCCACAACTCTGGCCACCACCAATCTGTTCTATCTATGAGCTTGGGTTTTTTGGTTGTTCTTGTTTTAGATTCCCCATATAAGTGAGATCATAAGAGTATCTGTCTTTCTCTGTCTAACTTATTTCACTTAGCATAATGCCCTCAAGGTATAGTTACATGTTGTCACAAATTACAAGGTCTCATTTTTTTTTCACGGCTTACTAATATTCCATGACACACACACATACACATCCCCATCTCATTTTCTTTATGCATTCATCCACTGATAGACACTAAGGTTGCTTCCATGTCTTTGCAATTATAAATAATGCTGCAATGACCATGGGAGGTATATACCACTGACCCTTGAACAAGTGGAGGTTAGGGGCACCAACCAACCCTCCACTCCCACCCCAATGCACAGTTAAAAATCTGAGTGCTGCTATTTCTGCCTCAAAAACAAAGGAACTGATAAATGACTCACTCAAGGTCAGGAAGCTGAAATAATAATAGATACACTCATAATCAAATCCTAGTTCTTTTGATTCCATATATTGTGATGTCTAATCAAACACAAAACCTCCCCCCATGCTTAGTTAATTTAAAGATTTATAAAATGAAAATACAGGTACTACATTTATTGAAAAAAATCCACATACAGGTGAATCCGCACGCTTCAAACCTGTGTCATTCTAGGTCAACTGGGTATCTTTTCAAGTTAGTATTTCCGTTTTCTTGAAATAAATACCCAGAAATGGAACTGCTGGAACATATGGTAGCCCTATTTTTAATTTTCTGAGGAACTTCCATACTGTTTTCATAGTGGCTGCACCAATTTACATTCCCACCAACAGTGCACAAGGATTCCCTTTCTCTATATCCTCACGAACATTTATTTCTTGTCTTTTTGGTAACAGCCAATCTAACAGGTGTGAGGGAATATTATTTTTTAAATAATAATAAAAGAAAATTTCCCAAGGTTGAAAGGAGACAGAAATCTTCAAAACAGGACTTTATAAGTACTGATTTTCAAAAATCCTAAATGTGCATGAAATTGCATAACACTGAAAACAGAAGACTTGGTAAGCTTCCAGAGAAAAATCAAGTTACCTACAAAAGAAAGAGAATCAGAATTAGACTTAAGAGCAACACTAGATTCTAGAAGACAACGGACTGCCTCAAAATTGTGAAGAAAAATAATGTTCAAACTAGAATCCCAATCAACCAAACTAAATTTGAAAAAGTGAAGGCATATAAAATAAATGTTAAGATCTTAAACCAAGGACTTCCTAGGTGGCACAGTGGTTAAGAATCCTCCTGCCAATGCAGGGGACATGGGTTCGATCCCTGCCCCAGGAAGATACCACATGCCACAGAGCAACTAAGCCCGTGTGCTACAACTATTGAGCCTGCACTCTAGAGCCCGTGAGCCACAACTATTGAGCCATGTGCCGCAACTACTGAAGCCCATGCGCCTAGAGCCTGTGCTCTGCAACAAGAGAAGCCATCAAAATGAGGAGCCCACGCAGCACAATGAAGAGTAGCCCCCGCTCGCTGCAACTAGAGAAAGCCTGTGTGCAGCAACAAAGACCTGACACAACCAATAAAAAAATTAAAAAGTTAAAAAATTAAAGAAAAAAAAAAGATCTTAAACCAAGACTTGAGGTTCTGGCTCTAGTGGAGTGAGGAAATATCCTCAAGAAAGAAAAAACATGGGATGCAGGAAATTTGCACCCAGCCCAAGAGAACAACATAGAGAATCCCCATAATGGCAGCCATGAGAAAAATCTAGAGAGCAACAAGTCTGGATTAGAAAAAGAAAAAGAAAAAGAAAAAGAAAAAGAAAAAGAAAAAGAAAAAGAGAAAGAAAAAGAGAAAGATAAGACAGGACAGGACAGGACAGGAAAGGAAAGGAAAAGAACCCCAAAGAACAGTGTTTGAGGAAAAACGGAGGATTTAACAAACTAAACAGTATAAAACACCAGATAAGACAAAGGCAGAGAAAACATGAAAAAGTGTTAGAAATTTTAAGGGAAAAAATATTATAAGAAAGGAACTGTAATCATGGTTCTATCTAGCACTGCAGACAATAATATTCACTTGGTAAAAATCATATAAAAGCAGTTTATTAATTTTCAGCCTTTAGAATCAACTATAAACAAGGCACAGATAATTACAGTTAAGAAGAGAATATTAAATGTTATCAAAATTTAAAACAAAAAAGCAATGTGAAGATGACAAAAACTGAGCAGTGAAAGGATGAAGAGAAACCAAGGCAAAGGAAGGGAGTTTAATCATACTTGCCTTACATGGTGGAGGAATAAAGTTTAAAGCTGTTGGACTATGAAAAAAAGATTTCAGTTTAAAGTTAAAGAACTAACCAATAGAAAACCCAAAAATTTGGAAAGGGGAAAACAGATGTAGGGCATAAGTGAACTGAATCTTTATTTATCACAGCAGGAATGTCTTTACACAGCAGAATGCCTAAGTGAATACATCAAATAGTAGTATAAAAGTATCATAGCATTATGGAGATTATGAGCAGAACAAAAATATAACACTTAAAAATAAAGTAATTCTCTCTCAAAGCAGGACTCAGGAGGCCTAAAGACTGTAGTTTTTCGTTTTAAATCCTTCTGTTTCTGCACTCTGATATTTTTAGTCAACTACACACATTACCCCACTAAAGGAAATTTTAAAGCGTTCAGCATAAATGAAAAATATGCTTAGAAATGAGGCAATGAGATTAAAGGCATTTTTGGTAGCTGTTCGAGTGATATAGATTACTTTTTAAAGTTTTGCTTAATATTTAAATTTCCTACAAGTGTATTATATGTATAAAAATATGTTTATTAATAAAACTGTAAATGAGAGCTGAAGTTGAAACTATTTTTTCTAGGAGCTTGGATAAGGACTCAGCTGAAGTTTAAACTATTTTTTCAAAGAGCTTGTATAGGGACTTTCCTGGTGGCACAGTGGTTAAGAATTCGCCTGCCAATGCAGCAGACATGGATTTGAGCCTTGGTCCAGGAAGAATCCCCATGCAGAGCAACTAAGCCCATGTGCCACAATTACTGAGCCTGTGCTCTAAAGCCCGTGAGCCACAACTACTGAGCCCATATGCCACAACTACTGAAGCTCACACATGTAGAGCCCATGCCCCTCAACAAGAGAAGCCACTACAATGAGAAGCCCGTGCACCGCAACAAAGAGTAGCCCCTGCTCGCCACAACTACAGAAAGCCTGTGCAGCAACCAAGACCCAACACAGCCAAAAATTAATTAATTAAAGAAAACAAAGAGCTTGGCTACATAAAGGAGAGAAGGCTACAAACATCTGGATACAAGGTGAATGCCTTTTTCCGTTTTTAAGTATGAGAAGTCTTGCCCATGTTTCTAATATGAAAGGAAGATATCAAAAAATAATTGAAAACACAACTCAGAGAAACTGAATCCTTAAGGAAAAGACTAGCTTTGAATCAAAGAAGGTATATTTCTTCTAATGTGAGGTTGGGTACATTTATACTTAAATTGGTAGATGTGAAGATAGAAAGTTAAAGTAGTTCATGTTTGAGAGCCTCAGATTTTTTCCAAGAAGAGGGACTTTGCTGGTGGTGCAGTGAGACATGGGTTTGATCCCTGGCCCGGGAAGATCCTACATGCCACGGAGCAACTAAGCCCGTGCACCACAACTACTGAAGCCCATGCGCCTAGAGCCCATGCTCTGCAACAACAGAAGCCATAGCAATAAGAAGCCCATGCACCACAACGAAGAGTAGACCCTGCTTGCCACAACTAGAGAAAGCCTGCCTGCAGCAACAAAGACCCAATGCAGCCAAAAAATAAAAATAAAAAAAATTTTAAATAAAATAATAAAGTAACTTCTTTTAAAACAAATTTTAAAAATAATTGCTTACAAAATTTTTTTTTTCCTAAGAAGTGACAAAAATCTGCTTAAGAAGAGAACAGGAATGCTAAACACCCTGCAATGCATAAAACCAACCTAACTCCCTAAAAAAAGAGTAGAATGTAGTAGCAGGTCTCAAGGTATGGTACCTGGGTCTACAAGGTCTACAAAGTTATAGCTAGTTTCAAAATAATATTAAGACATTATCTGCCCTTTTCACTCATTCTCCCACAACTGTAAAGTGGAATTTTCCAGAGGCTAAATGATATGTGATGATTTCACTCTTAAGATTAACAGGGTGTACACATATGTATTCTCATTTTTAAATTCTCTTAGTTTTAATTTATAATCAGTAAATATTAATAGAGATAGCCCATGTAAAATTTCTTGAGATCCTCAAGAAAGAAGAGTGTAAAGGGGTCCTGAGACCAAAAAATTTGAGAATCCACTGCACTAGTGAATTCTAAAAGGATATTCTAAATTTTTAATCTTTGCAAATAACGACTTTTGTTTGTTCCTCTCTAATGAACAACAATAAAACTCCTGAAACAAAAAAACTGAAAAACAGGGACTTCCCTGGTGGTCCAGGGGTAAAGAATACACCTTCCAACGCAGGGGACGTGGGTTCAATCCCTGGTTGGGGAACTAAGATCCTACATGCCGTGGGGCAACTAAGCCCATGTGCCACAACTGTTGAGCCTGTTCGCCTCAACTACACAGAGAAAACCCACATGCCACAACTAGAGAGAAGCCTGTGTACTGCAACTAAAGATCCCACATGCCACAACAAAGATCCTGTGTGCTGTAACTAAGACATGATGCAGCCAAAAATAAATAATTTTTTTAATTGAAAAACATCATATTCTGCAGCCTGTTTTTGAAAAAAGAGAAATCTAAGAGATGGATTTAGACAAAGCAGAAAAAACTGTGAGACCTAGGAAACAACAGAGAAGAGGACATTCAGGAGAAACAGGATTTGGGGAAGGATTCTATTCCCCTTGACAATTCTCATCAACCTAAAGGAAAAACAGTGCCCATTGTTTTCATTATAATCTAGAACCTTATTTTAGTTTTAGAAAGTTCCTAGAAGGTTATTTACTTCCTAGCTAATGAAAAAAAAAAATCCCTCCTTATAATATCCCCAAATAGGGACTTCCCCAGTGACCCTGTGGTTAAGAATCTGCCTGCCAATGCAGGGGACACAGGTTCAATTCCTGGGCAGGAAAGATCCCACATGCCGCAGAGCAACTAAGCCTGTGTGCCACAACTTCTAAGCCTGTGTTCTAGAGCCCACAAGTCACAACTATTGAAGCCTGCACGCCTAGAGCCTGTGCTCTGCAACAAGAGAAGCCACCACAATGAGAAGCCTGCACACCACAAGGAAGAGTAGCCCCCACTTGCCACAACTAGAGGAAGCCAGCACACAGCAACAAAGACCCCACACAGCCAAAAACATATAAATAAATTTATTTTTAAAATAATAATGATAATATCCCTAAATATGATGATCATCTAGCCTTTGATTAAACGCTTCCATGAAAGGAGAATTCTCTACCTCACAACACCTAAATGCAATTTTATAAAACATTTAACAGTTCACAAGGTTCCCACAAAATTCCTCTAACTACTTTATTAACCACATATTTAAAATATTTTAAACGAGTGTGATGGAAACAGTACTAAAATATTTTTCTTTTTCAAGTATGAAAAACATACCTATTATTCATCTTTCCTTTTTGTAGTTCTTAATAATATTTTAATAAGAACTGGTAAGTTTCTAAACTTGACCTTAGAACAAAATTTAGTACTTCTTAACCCTGGCTGCAAACAAAATCAAGTGGGAAAAAATCTTAAACATATATACAAAAGTCTGCACCAAACCTCTCAAATTAGAATTTCTAGGGTACGAGTTCTAAGAAACTGGTCTTGTTTGTCTTGGTTCGGTTTTTCAGTTTTCTATTGATAGCTCTATGGGTGCTTATCTAACGTCAATTAGAACTATCAGCACTGGTTATCCCAAAACACCAAGGGCCAGTATTTTTCAAATTTTAACTAAATATGGTTTTTAAAATTCTAAATATATTATACTCAACAGGATACATGGCTGTTTAGTTAACAGGTCTGAAGTTATAATCATGAGTAGGGCAAAATAAATTATTCATTATTAGACATAATCATCTTCTGGAGAGGAAAGCTGTAGAGGGTGTTTTTAGTGCATAGGCTTCATTATATATGTACATGGTTCTCTTGTTCTATACAACTCTTCCGCAAAAAGATTTTGGTAAATAATACTAACCAATTACACTGCACCTAGAGTTTATAAAGTGCTTTCTCCTTTATTTTCCTTCTTGACCCTCCCAGCAACCCTGTGAATAACACACGTGGGTAACATCCTCATTTTGTAGGTAAAGAAACAAAAACTGCTGCAGAGCTAGCAGATTAAACAAAGACCCAAATTTTCGGAGTATACATTCAGTACTTTCCAGCAGACAACTGTGTCTTTCCACTCCAACCTCCACTACAACCTAAAAAAACTGTGGGAGCTTTTTCTGCAATATAAACTTCACCAGTAAGGGCAGAGAAAAACAAGAGCTAATCTTCAGTTTGTTTTTAGAACCTGACTGACCAAAATCAAACAAATTTGACCTATTCTTGCTATGCTTGCTTTGATCCACTTTTGTCCCCCTAATTTTTATTTTTTAATCAATCATTTTAGTTTGAGATAACTGTAGATTTAATATGCAGTTGTAAGAGATAATAAATTCCATGTAACTCATACCCAGTGGTAGCATCTTTGAAAACTATAGAATAATATCACAACCAAAAATATTAACATCAATACAGTCAAAATACCAATATTTCCATGATCACAAGGATCCCTCACATTGCCCCGTTCCCCTAATTTTTAAATCCTTATCTTAGGCAACATTTGGAAGTAAATACCCATTAAGTCCCTATTCAGTTATATCTACTCAAAATAAGAGAACTGTCTTCACAAGCCATTAAAAAAAACCTTTATGTTACACAAATTATTGGTTAGGACTGCCACCACATAATGTAAGATTCTTAAATACTTCTACATTACCCCTTGCAAAACTGGATTTTTCAAGCTAAGACTGCAGTTCTAGTTTTATGAAACAAAAAATTTAACCAACATGCATACTGATTCCATTTATATAAAGTTCTATTCAAAATTAAAGTCAATAGTAATTAGGGAAAGAGAAGACTGAGAAAGGCTACATGTGAGCTTCCTAGAAAGAGAGAAGTACTCTACACCATGATAGGCTTATGAGATACAGTTATATCCATTTGTCAAATGTACTGGAATTAGGTAATAGTTTCTTAGATATGACATCAAAAACAAAAGCAAAAAAACAAAAAGCGATAAATTAAACAATCAAAATTAAAAAACTTCTGTGCTTCAAAGGTCACCATCAAGTGAAAAGCCAACCCACAGGAGAAAATAATTGCACATCATACATCTGATAAGGGACTTGTATCCAAAACATACAAAGAATGCTTACAACTCTCAGTAAAAAGAGAAATAATCCAATTTTTTTAAAATAGGCAGTGTTCGTATCACTTCGGGGTCACCAAAAAAAGCAATAAATAAATAAAATAAAATAAAATAAAATAAAATAAAATAGGCAAAGGGTGTGAATAGACAGTTCTTCAAAAAAGGTATACAGGGACTTCCCTGGTGGCTCAGTGGTTAAGAATCTGCCTGCCTATGCAGGGGACACGGGTTTGATCCCTGCTCCAGGAAGATCCCACATGCCGAGGAGCAACTAAGCCTGTGCGCCACAACTACTGGGCCTGCGCTCTAGAGCCCACGAGCCACAACTACTGAAACCCACACACCTAGAACCCACCCTCCACAAGAGAAACCACTGCACTGAGAAGCCTTCACACTACAATGAACAGTAGCCCCGCTCACCACAACTAGAGAAAGCCCGCACACAGCAACGAAGACCCAATGCAGCCAACAAATAAGTAAAAAGAATTTAAAAAACCAAAGCAGATATACAACAGGCCAATAACTACAATTTAAAACATGGTCAACAATAGCCATCAGGGTAATACAAATCAAAACCACAACGAAGGACCTCCCTGGTGGCACAGTGGTTAAGAATCCTCCTGCCAATGTAGGGGACATGGGTTCGAGCCCTGGTCAGCAAAGATCCCACATGCCACAGAGTAGCTAAGCCCGTGTGCCACAACTACTGAGCCTGTGCGCTAGAGCCTGTGAGTCACAACTACTGAAGCCAGCACACCTAGAACCCATACTCCGCAACAAGAGAAGCCACCACGAGAAGCCTGCACACCATAATGAAGAGTAGTCTCCACTCACTGCAAGGAAGAATAGCCCCTGCTTGCTACAACTAGAGAGCCCTGGTGCACAGTAACAAAGACCCAACACAGCCAAAAATAAATAAATAAATAAATAAATAAATAAATAAATAAATAAATAAATTTATTTATCTAAAAAAACCCACGAGATACCACTGCACACCCACTAGGATGATTATAATCAAAAAGACAGACAAGTACAAGCAAGGATGTGAAGAAACTGGAACCCTCAGAGTTGGCGGTGAGGCTGTAACAGGGTCTTTGGAAAATGGTTTGGCAGTTCCTCAAAACGTAAAACACAGAGGTATCATCTGACTCAGCAATTCCATTCCTAGCTACGTACACAAAGAAATGGAAGCATGTGTCTGTACAAACCCTGTACATGTATGTTTATAGCAGCATTATTCATAATAGCCAAAAAGTGAGAAAAAACACAATGTCAATCAAGTGATGAATGAAAAAACAAAAGACAGTATGTCCACACAATGAAATATATTTTAGCCGTAAAAAGGAAAAAAGTACTGGACTTCCCTGGTGGCGCAGTGGTTAACAACCTGCCTGCCAATGCAGGAGACATGGATTCAAGCCCTGGTTCGGGAAGATCCCATATGCTATGGAGCAACTAAGCCTGTGCACCACAACTACTGAGCCTGTGCTCTAGAGCCCTCAAACCACAACTACTGAAGCCCACGAGCCTAGAGCCTGTGCTCCACAAGAGAAGCCATTGCAATGAGAAGCCCACACACCGCAACAAAGAGATTAGCCCCTCCTCACAACTAGAGAAAGCCCGAGCGCAGCAATGAAGACCCAGCAAAGCCAATAAAAAAAATAAATTAAAAGAAAAAAGTAAGAAAGTACTGATACATGCTACAACCTCGATGTACCTTGAAAACATTATGCTACGTGAAAGAAGGCAAACACAAAAGGCCACAAAAATGTATGATGCCATTCATGTGAAATGTCCAAGATACGCAAAATATAAAAACTGAAAGTAGATTAGTGGTTGTCCAGGGTAGGGGTAGTGAGGACTGGAGAGTGACTACTAATGGATACAGGCTTTCATTTCGGGGTAATAAAATGCTCTGAAATTAGATAATGATGACGGTTGCACAACTCTGAATATACAAAAAAAATCACTGCATTGTAACACGGTGAATTATGTATAAATATAATACATGCATTATATCTCAAGCTATTATTAGAAGTGTAGAGTTAATATTTGTGCATTTCAATATGTGTAAATTTTCCCTCAAAAAAATTTTAAAAATAATAAAAACAAAGGAGTAGGGAGTGGGTAGAAGTACAGATGAAACAAGCACGTATACAAAACAGTTCATTATACTCCTGTTCACTTTGTATGTGTTTGAAATTTTATGTGTAAAAGTAACAAAATAAATTTTTTTAAATAGCAAGGTAAACTAATCTTCCCAAAATCCATTTTTGTTGTCTTTGGCAAAGGAAAAAGACTCTTTTATCTTAAAAAGACCAGCGACATTGCCACCTTCATTATTCTTTTGCAATGTTATATGAAAAGAGATATGACAGAAGACACAGTATGTGGCAAAAATGAAGATTACTTCATCTTAAAAATGTACAAAGAGAATTTGCATCTCCTTAGTTCAAAGACAGTTCCTTACCCATGGGTTCCTGTGGTTTTCATGGTTCATGTGTGTGACAACTCCTAATAAATGGATGCAACAATATTGTGCTGTCCAATAGAGCAGCCACATATGGCCATTTAAATTTTAGTTTTAATGAAGTAAATTAAGTTATAAATTTAATTATCAGCCTCACCAGTTATATTTCTACTGTTCAACACCACACGTGCCCATGGCTACCATACTGGAAACAGCATCTATAGATATCTGCCACCACTGCAGAAAGTTGTATTGGACAACACTAATCAAATACATAAAAAACATCCACAAAGTACCATATTCCAATTTAGACTTGTTACACTGTATTTTGTTACAAGAAGCAAATCTTGAAGAACAGGGGAAATAAAGCATTAAAAATATCAACCAAGGAATACCATTCATGGAAGTTTACACTAACTAAAGCTGCAGTTAAATTTTACTTTCAAAACCACCAAGCTACAGATGTTGGCCATGGCAACTGCTCAGAGGCAAATTTCCCCATCTGTTAAAATAGATTATCACTATACTGCCAGTTTCCTAAAGTCAGATGTGAAGATTATGCTAAAATATATCCTTTCAATCAAAGGTCTAATGAAAAGGTATATTTATAAATCCATGACATCAAAGAGCTTACAACCCATAGCAAAATACACAAAATAAAATTTCTTTCCTAATTGAGCTATGAGGTAACAAGCATAATTTAAATACATTTTGCTTTATCTAGAAAAGAAGTTTAACCAGATGATTTCTATACTTCTGGTTCTAAAATTGTGTGTGCATTTCATCTTGATAGATGTCCGTTAATGCCCACTGACATGAATATGCAGTATCAGGAAACAGGTGCACTCAATTCAAATATTTTAGAATATTTTTAGCACTTAAAAAAAATGAAGGTGAGTAAATTTAAAATGTGAGTTCAAACAGATTTTTATATTTAGGAACCTAAAAAAACAAAAACAAAAAGTTACACCTTGTATTCCCTTCACAAGCTATCACTACAAACGCTTGGAGTCTGAATAACATTCCAAATATCAAGAACAGAATATAAATTTAAAATCAGTTCTTTCCTTGCCAAAACTACTGGACACTTACAGCTGTTAGTCAAAATGGCTCCATTTAAAGCATTTCAAAGCTCTGAAAAGGTCACTCAATAATTTAAATACATTTTATTTTATCCACATTAAATACTTCTAAATTTCCTGTCTTTGCAATCCACTGCCCAAAAAAGAAATTCTCAAGAAAGAATGAAAACATGGAAATTGAAACCAGCCTATAGGCAAAGTATACAGAAGGGTCACCTGGAATCAATCTAAAGGAGAAAGTTACTACTACCGGAGCATCTGGAGTCAAATTAAATCAGGCACTATTTACATATTTCTAGTTCTATACTGACCTCACATGGTGCTTTCTTATGTTATACACAGGCCTACCCAGTTTTATATATCTGAATTAGTAAATGGGTTCTATCTTTAACTAAAGTTAAATGTTTTAAAGAACAGAATAGCATTCCATATCCCTTTACCCATTGTTCACGAACCCTCACAGTTCGTCAAATCACCCCGATAAATCCATCTGTTCCCTCTAGCTGCTTCCAAAGAAAAATTCTAGCAACCAAGGACGCCAGATTGTAAAACACACAGTTAAGAGTTCTGGCACTACTAAAACATGCTAAGAAATCTTGGCAAATTAGTTAAAATCCCTTAAACCGTAATTACCTCCGTTGTAAAAATGAATACAATGATACAAATCTATACCCAAGCAGGCAAACGAGTTAGATTTAATTAAACAGAAGAATGTCTCAGATTTTTGGTGGGCTCCCAACATAAGGTATCTCGCCCCCATCTCACACTTTCCCTCTCACTTCTTCCCTTTAAGCTTTCAGGGTTTTGGTCTCAGGCTCTACTTGGTGTTCCCCTTATCCTCGTACTCCATCCTGCCCTTTTATTCTGCCCCCATACTCCAATTCCATACAATTCCACCACCCTCCCGTTTCAAGCTGCTACTTCCCTTTGGGGCCCCTAAGGTCCCAGGCAACCCCTTCATTCTGGTCCCCACATCTCCCTCAGTCCCCATTTCCTAACGGCTCCTCCCCTCGGTTCCCCACCCCCTCATCACCAGGTTCATCCTGCCCCTCCAACCGTCTCCCGCCCCCAGGTTCCTTCCTGCCCCTCCAAACACAGCTTCCCCGTCTCAACGTTTCATCTCGTTCCTCCAACCGACTTCCCCAACGCCCTGCGCGCTCCTTTAGTCCCTATTTTCTCCAACACCCAACTGACTACTTCTTTCCATCCATTCTTTACAACATATACATATATACAACGCACCCCCATATGCACACTGGAGCCCCCACCCCCACCGTGAGCCTCCATCTTTCCCTTTTATACTTGCTTCCTTTCTTCCTCCTCCCCACCCCCTCCACCTCCTCCGGAAGAGCCTGGTTCCCAGGCCAAGGTCTCTCACCTCATTCGGTCACTTCAGTGGTGCCAACCGCTTCATACAGGAAAAAACAACCAATCACGACCCCGTGGGCGCTTCCCCTGCGAGTCCGAGCACTTACTGGGCACCCGCCCCACCGGGCACCCCGCACATACACGCGCACAAACCGAGGTCCTGGGGACGAGAGTTGGGGGGCAGAGTGAGCGTCCTTACACCGGCCTCAAACACAGCCCACTTCGCTACAACCCTTCGCCATTTTGGTTTCCCGCGGACTGGCGGTGCATTCTGGGAACGCGAAGCGACTCGGGTGCCGAATGGCAGCTCTCCAGAGCAGCGAGGGGGCGGAGACTGCGGAGCGAGCGCGGAAGAACACCGTGCCTTGCGCTCTCGGCCGGAGCTGAACAAAGAAGGACTCTTTAACTTTGTGGTGGGGCTAAGTTCTTCCGCCGCCGGCGCTAACACAATAGTGAACGCTGTGCTTGGGACCGTCGGCCGTCTTGAGGCTGTTTCTGTTGTAGAGGAAAGCCTGTGTCCAACTTTCACACTGCATGTTCTGTTTCTGAGAAATGGAACGGTGCTCCCTATGTTCTGCCTTTCCAGTTTCCTTTCTGTGGAGAAAATCTCTTATCGTCAGCGTGAGGCCTGCTGTCCTAATTTCATTCAGCGGGGAAGAGACGCTGAATGTCAGAATTATATTTTGTTTGGCGATTATGGTCCGGCCCCAAATTCCTTTCTATCAGAAATTGCTTATATAGAAGATTTTCGGACTTTTTTTTCCTTGAAGATGAAGGGTTTATCTGTTTATCTGCTTTGCAAATCCTTACTAATTGTGATGAAATCTGAGAATAATTTCGTGCAAAGTGGTTTGTTTTAGGAATACAGAACTTTTTCGTACTAGGGCAGACCCTTAGCCTGCCAATATTCTGCTGCCGACAGAGGTCCCAAGTGACAGTGCATGCTTGTCTCTGTGACTTCCACGTAGATAAAACCCAGCTCCTCTTAGTAGCCGCATGTGGTACGTTTGTTTATATTTTTAAAATCATTTTATATTTTTGGCTCTTATTACATCACAGGGATAATTAGCACCATGTTTTTAAGTCTGTGGAAGAAGAGAGCCTCAGTTTGTGTGCTACCTTTCAAGTGTAACTTTAAACTCTGTGATAACACATTTTATCATAAATTTATCTTCAGTGCCCTTCACACTTTTCGGTTGAGTGGAATTTAAAACAATTAGATGCAGTCCAAAAATGGATAAAGATATTACATAAACAGGTGTATTTGCTGTGCAGCTAAGCCTAATCATAGAATATCAGTTTTAGAGAACTTTTGGTCTAAATTCTCAACATTTTTTTCAAGTGGTCAGCAAGCCTCAGCTTCAGCATCTTCAGTGGTTCAGTACCTCAGAGGCAGTCATTTCAGTTTAACAAAGGCTGATAATTAGAAAGTTATTTCTTATATAGATGTACAATCTGCCTTCCTATAATTTCTACTTACTGGTCTAACTTTTTGCTTCTTTAGCCACACGAAAGTGTTCTAATCTCTTATGCATTAGAGAAGTCAGTAATGCCTGTCCTTGGGGGCAGGGGGGAACCTTGCTGTTTCTCTGTGTAATTATATGAGTACAAAAGTGCAGTTATTTAATTTAAGGAAGCCAGATGCTCAAGGAATCAAGGGCACTGAGGGAGGCACCATAAAAGAATTTCTGTAACTGTGGTCTTAGGAATTTCTGTTAACTAAGCAACATGCAATGGATTAGAAGAAACAAATGTCAAACCCCTCAGAAGTACAAAGCAAAATAACTCCAGTTGGAGTAAATTGTACCCTTTATTGTTATGTATTTCTGTGATAGTCATAAGGGTTGTTCACAAAAAATCTGGTTCTCCTTTGTTCCAGACACAGAGTCAAATTGCACTCTTTTGCACCCTTGAAGTTAGCATGGCCATGTAACTCACTTTTACTAATAGAATGGAAGAGGAAATGAATCCCTTTCTAGGAAAATTTTTAAGAGGCACATTCCCCTCCCCCTTACTGTGGTGACCATGGAAGCATGTGTTGAGATAGAACATCCATCACTTTGAGTCCCTAAATGACAGCAAGCAGAGACTAAAGTTGTGCAACCATTACCACAATCCAGCTTTAGAACATTTCTACCACCCTAAAAGAATTCATTATGCCCGTTTTCAATCAATCCTTTTTCCAGCTTCCAAACCCAAGCAATCTGGTATCTGTCTCTACAGAGTTGCCTTTTCTGGCCATTTCATATAAACGGACTCATACAGTATGTAGTCTTTTGGTCTAACTTCTTTCACTCAGCACAATGTTTTTGAGGTTCATTCATGTTGTACCATGTGTCCCTAGTTCTTTCCTTTCTATTGCTGCATAGTACTCCATTGTATGAATGTGCCCTATTTTGTTTCTCCATTCACCAGTTGATGCACATTTGGATTGTTTACAGTTTGGGGCTATTATGAATAACACTGCTTTGAACATGTGTGTACAAGTCTTTTATAGATACTTGTTTTTATTTTTCTTGGATAGATTCCTAGAAGTGGAATAGCTGCATGGGACGGTAAGTTTATATTAACCTTTTAAGATACTGCCAAACTGCTTTCCAGAGTGTGAACAATGTGGGAGGGTTCTGATTTCTCCACATCCTCACCAATACTTGTTATTGTCTATCTTTCTTGTTTTACTCATTCCAGTGAGAGTGAAGTGGCTTCTCCTTGTGGTTTCAATCTGTATTTCCCTAATTGCTAATCATATTGAGCATCTTTTCATGTGCTTATTAGCCATTCTTATATCTTGTTTGGTGAAGCATATATTCACATCTTTTACCTACGTTTTAACTTTACTGTTTGTCTTCTTTTTATCAAGTTATAAGAAGTCTTTATATATCCTGGATACAAGTTGTTTATCAGATACATGATTAGCAAATATTTTCTGCCAGTCTATGGTTTGTCTTTTCATTTTCTTAATAGTGTCTTTTGAAGCACAAAAGTTTCTTAATTTTGATAAAGTCCAATATATCTTTTTTCAATGCCATATGTTTTTGATGTTATATCTAAGAACTCTTTGCCTGACCCAAAATCACAAAGATTTTCTATCATGTTTTCTTATGGAAGTTTTATAGGTTTAGCTCTTACATTTAAGTCCATAATCCATTTGAGTTAATTTTTGTGTGCACTGTGAGGTATGGACCTATATTCATCTTTTTGCATGTGGATATTTAATTTGAGAAACAAACTCTTGTTATGTTAAGCCACTGCAATTTGGAGTTGTCTGCCACCCAGCATATTTTAGTTTACTCTGACTGAAACAATCCAGATATGTTAATATGTAACAGAACTCAATAATAGCATTGCGCTCTCTACCATATTCAAAGCCAAAAATGAAAAATACAAAAATTGAAAAATCACAGAGAATGTTATAAACCTACAGGCTCTCAATTATTAGCTATTACTGTCTGTGGAGGAAGAGTAGAAGACCTTTTACATTATTCATTGTGGCATTGGTCTGAAAAGGGAAATGGATCTGAAACATAAAAAAAAAAAAATGTTTTCATAATAATCAAATCAAGAGGATTTGTTGAAATTCCTTTCCTTTTTATCCAAAGCTTAAATGTCCATATATAACATGAACATCGCTTTTAACCCCAGTTATTTGTTGTAAAAGTATACATAGCAAATTTAGACCCCTCATATAATGTATCTTAAAATATAGTGTGCCCATTAGCAATTTATTACCATTTCCAAATTCACCCTTCATTACTTGCTTTGTGAAAATGGATGTGGACCCTTTAAATATTTTTCCCTCACCAGCTGGCATAATGTTAAGCTTTGTCAGAGGAGAATGCGAGAGAAACCATGCATTATAAAGTGGTTTTCCTTTGTGGTTCCAAAGTGCACTCTTAGCAGCCTCCTGCAGTGTGCACAGCTGCTCCAGAGCTGGGATCCTGGAGCACATGCACCTTCCTGAGGCTTGTCAAATAGTCTTTCCCATACCCTACTCTCAGAAGAATTTACATGTGCTTCTGTAAAGTGATATTTGTGCTGTCTTGGTAGTCAAAAATTTAAGGCAAGTGAAAACTGTGTGTGCAATCAAAACAAATCACTCAGTTAAAAGTCATAAGGGACTCCACTGGCGGTCCAGTGGTTAAGACTCTGCACTTCCATTGCAGGGGGCACAGGTTCGATCCCTGGTTGGGGAACTAAGGTTCTGCATGCTGCATGGCACGCCACCCACCCCCCCAAAAAGGTTCCAATTCGTGCTTGTGACATACCCTGCTTATGATACAAGTTTTTGAAGATTAAATCACCAAAAGCTAAGAGGAAGGGGATGAGAGAGAGAGAGAGAATATTATCCAGTGATAAGAAAGATAAACCATCTTATCTGCTTCACCCTGCTGTTTTGTCCACTGAGCACTCAAAGATGTGGACAAGGCAAGAGAGAAAGCATGATATGAGAGACAGAATAACAGAAGCAGGAACACTGGAAGACAAAGGACCTCAGTTGCTGGCCAGCCTCTCTCACTTTATTAGCTGAGTGATCTTGGACAAGTTTTCTAAACTCTCACAGCCTGAGCTTCTTTGTGAGCTCAATGGAGAGGGTGAGAATATCAACATTAAAGCTTTATCATTTGGATTAAATGAAATAATATGTGTAAAAGTACTTTATTTTCTTCTCTTACAGCAATTGTTACATGTCTGACTCCCCTGATTCAACTGCAAGCTTCTTGAGGGTAGGAAGGCATCACTATTTTTTATATCCCTATTCCTGGAAACATATCTGGACCACAGATCTGCCTTTATATAAATAAAATTTTAGTGGATATTTCTTTAACAATAAATAACAGAAAAACTGTGCTATACAGTGTTCAGGACAGAGTACAAGCATTATGGGCTGGAGGACTTAGAGTCTGGAGATTGTGCCATTAATAAGTAATTGAGATACAATACAAATGTGCAGAGGTGTGAAAGGATGTGATGTATGCTAGGAATGAGAACAAATTTAGTGAAACCTAGCGTGAAAGATGGAAACAAGGATTGAAAGATGGTTGTGTCTTATTGTGAGAGACCTTGTATGACAAGTGGTAGCAGTCAAGACTTTTTTTGATTGCAGGGGTCATGACTGTAACCAGAATATGCCTTGAAAAGGTGCAAACCCTTGCCTTGGTATTGCCTAGAAACAGAAACTATAAAAAGGTATGAAGATTCTCCATCTCTCTCTCATCTCTCTCATTCCCTCTCTCTCTCTCTCATTTCTTCTCCTCTCTGAATGATGTTTCATTCCCTTCTTCTGCAGATGGCATTCTCTGTTTAGTGGGAAACAGGGCTTTTTGGAAGGTTATGTTTTCCATAGGAACCAATTAAGAAAAGGGAATTTTCTCCCTCTACCTCCTTCCCCCATCCCTACTCCCCACATTTAGAGTTCCAGAAAAAAAAAAAAAATCCCAGGGAAGTATTCTGTTGGGCCAGGCTTGGGTCACACGCCCAACCTGAACCAAATGTTATAGGCAGGAAGGTGAGATATTCAACAAATATTGGATCAGTGCCCATCCCTGTAGCCAAAGAAGTGGAAATCTTCTTAGCTGCCATCACAAGGGGCAGATAATTGGACTGGAAGATAAGATGTTTTCCCAAAGAAGGATTTGCTCTTCTGGGCTATCAAAATATTTTTAATCTACTAACATGCAATGAAGTTTGAACTTCCATTATTATAATAATAGTAATAATAATAACATTTATTGAATGTTTACCCTCTGCTAAGATATGTGAAAAAGTATTTTACATATGCTATTTTACTTAATATTCCCAAGAATCCTTTGAAGCAGATATTATCAATTCCTATTTTACAGGTAAAGCAACTGAGGTATAGAGAAGATAAGCAAATTGTCCAGGATCACACAGTCACACAACAGTAAGTGCAGGTTTGAATTTTTTTTGGCCACGCCAAGCAGCTTGTGGGATCTTAGTTCTTTGACCAGGGATTGAACCCAGGCCACTGCAGTGAAAGCGCTGAGTCCTAACCACTGGACCACCAGGGAATTCACTGAATCGGGTTTTGTTTGACGCTGGAGATGACTCTTTAATCACTATCCTATAGAGAAATAGGAGAATCATCAGAGAATTTTAAATAAATCCATCCTTTAGAAATATCTCTCTGGTAGCAGTGTGGAAATTGGATTTAAGACAGGAAGTACTGCAAATAAAGAGGCCACTGCAACTGTCTAGGTGAGTAATGGCTGAAGGTCTGAACAGAGAGGAAAGAGGAGACTTCAGAGACAGAAGGAGGTACCAACAAAACTTGGCAGTCATTGTAAGAGATAGGTGACAGAATGAATTGATTTGAAGATAATCTTTGAGGTTTGTGGCTTGAGTGAAATGAGAGATGATGACTGTATTTCTTCATTTCTTCTTCCCTCTTTCCTTTCTTTCTTCCCTTCTTCATTTTTGCAAAGATTGGATAAGGTCGTTGGTATTAAAATTAATCAAGATAGATAATGAAAGAATGGAACAATTTGAGGTAAAAACGAATTACGTAAGTTCTGAACAATTTGAGTTTAAGGTGCCCATGGATATTAAAATAAGATGTCAAGTAGGCAGCAGGAAGTATATCTGGAGCGCAGTAAAGGAGAGGGCGGGTATTAGATGGAAAACGAACACAAGCCTTGGTACTCCAATCCAGTTTGCTTTGCTAATGTTCTTCCCTGTCTCTCCTATGCCAGGAACAAGGGCTTGGCAAAAATAGTAATTGTAATTGAATCAGAGTATATTTAATTACATAATCTTAGGTATTCAAATTTAATTTCATAAAATGTACACATTAAACTGGAGTATTTGAAGAATTGTTGACGAAGAAAACAGGAATGAATAAATAGAGTCAATTTGTGGATCTTGTTTCACCATTTTCATAGTTATTATCTCTGTGGTAAGTTTTTTTTTTAATGTTCCTCTCTATTTCCTAATTTTTCCACTCTTGTGATATTTAAAATGATATTTAAAACTCATTCAGTGCAGTGATATAGGTTTCTGGTAACCCATGAGAAAACGTAAATGCTGTCAGCTAGGAGCATTTGAAAGCACGCAGGCTGTCAAAACATAGGCTCTTTGGGGAGCTCTCCAGGGTACTGGACTGCCTCTCTTGAAATTCTAATTGGTGAACCAGATCTCTTCTCACTTATCTGTCCTTGGTCTACCCTGAATCCTGCCCTCTGATCAACTGGCTGTCTCAGCTATGTCTTAACTGGCAACGTAGTTCTCTGGATGAGTTTCCAACCAGCTTCAACTGTTAATTTTATGCTGATGCTTTCAAAACCTATAGAACCAGTATCTTTCTTCCAATCTAAACTCATCTGTTCCATTTCTGTTGCCATTAACCTTCCTTAATTTATCTAACAGATGCTATTGAGTGTAAACAGAAATGTAAAATGCAAAACTATAAAAATTCCAGAAGATAATATAGGAGAAAGTCTATGTGATTTGGGTTTGGCAGTTTGTTTTTAGATGCAACACCTAAACCATGCTCCATAAATTAAAAAATTGATAAGTTGAACTTTATGAAAATTAATTTCACTCTGCAAAAAACACCATTAAAAGAATGAAAAGGAAATCAAGGATTGGGAGAAAATATTTGTAAAACACTTCCAGTAAAGAACATATCAAAAAAATACAAAGAACTTTTAAAGCTCAACAGTAAGAAAACAAAGAACCCAATTAAAAATGGGCAAAAAATCTGAACAGACAACTTACCAAAGAGATATACAAATGGCAAATAAAGCATAGGAAAAGATGCTCAACGTTGCAAATTAAAATGATGAGATACTACTACACACCTATTGGAATGGCTAAAATCCAAAATGCTGATAAAACCAAATGCTGGTGATGATGTAGAACAACAGGAACAGGGCTTACAGCACCAACGTGCCAACCATGTTCATGAGGCCACCTTGGAAGTGCATCCTTCAGCTCCAGTTAAGCCATCCTAGGTGATACCCTGTGAGCCGATGTGCTGTCCCCATCAAACCCTGACCAAATTGCAGCATTACGAGCAAATTTGATATGTTGTTTTAGGTCACTAAGTTTGAGTTGCTTTGTTACATAGCAATAGATACCTGAAACAGTCAGCCACTCTAAGTCTCAGTTTTGTCTACTGTAAGTTAGAAATAATAATAATAGCTACCTCAGATTTGTTGGAATGGTAAGTTAAATAATACCAGACACTAGAAGTACTCAAATATTGTTATTTTTATTCTGGTAGGCACCCAAAAAAGTGCTTAATGGTTGATAATTGTATTGCACAATATTGATTAATATTGATTAATATTGTTAATATTAACAGAGCAATTGTCACCTTCTCTGACTGCCCTATATTGAACATAACCTCTCAGTCACTCTGCTCCCTTTTTTGCTTCATAGCATTTATTACCACTTGAAAAATATATTTTTATTATCTGTCTTCAACACTAGAATATAAACTCCATGAGAGTGAAGACTTTGTTTTGTTCATTGTAATATCCCTAGTGCCTAGAACAATGCCCTGTCACATATCTGGTCAATAAATATTTGTTTAATGAGTAAATGAGTGAATGTTGTTGCTCATACATGTCCATTTTTCACTAAGGAAATAATGGAAATTTTCCTGTATTTTACCTAAAGCTTGAAACTTATCAGTTATTTCTTCTCACACAGTGTTTGATTGATTGATTGATTAGATAGTAAAATTACTTTGCTTTTCTATAAGGAAATCTTGGGGTGCAAACAATATAAAAGTAGGCAGACGACAGTTGCAGAGCAACTTAAATTCAGCCAGTTTAATTCATTAAGCTTTACAAGCTAATTCTTCAGCTTTTATTCCTTGACTTAGTCACACCTATGTCCCAGATGTATTCAGTTAGCTTTAAACTTCACCTTTTATTTCAGCCTAAAGCGCTCTTAAACACAACCACTCAACCGTGGGATCAGTGGTTTTTCTTCAGCTGAGATTTGGCCAGGACGCTTTATCAAAACACTTCTTCCTGAGCACACATTAATTTAGCTCTTAAAAATGCTACTGCTTTCAAAACTTTCTAAAGGTTACCTCTAATAGATTTGATCAGCATAACCTGAAATCTGATCTAATCTCTGTTAAAGTTTTTATATTCCCTTCCCCCCCACCTGGTTTATCTGCACTGATTTACATATCTGAGCCCTAGGGACGGGCTTGTCAGTTACCTGCCTATACCAACATTGGGGAATGGACATCATCATCCCTTGAGCCTAAAACACCTGTATTTGACCTAGGCAGATGATGTAGGTCCTTATGTATTAGAAGGTGTTTTAGGTCACTAAGTTTGAATTATATGCAGAACCACCACAGATCTCTGCAGACTGTATTCGGGATACTGAATGGAATGTGGCAACTTTGCTGAGAGCTGCAGTGTTTGTGTGCTGCTCTTTCTTTTGAGTACACACAGCCAGGGGTTCTAATAGAGAATCTCTTTGCTTACTTTAAGCCTTTGGAGGATCTCATTGGATTGCTCTGTGTTTTGGTCAAGTGTTATAGTGTATAGGCTGCTGTCCATGTTGAATTGTTACTTGCACTTCAGGTACAAAAAATAGCTAAAAATTAAAGACTTTAAAAGCTAAAACTATAAAGCTCTTAGAAGAAAATATACCTGTGACCTTGAATTAGATAATGCTTTCTTAAATATGATACCAATAGCACAAGCAAAGAAAAAATAGATAAATTGGACATCAAAATACAAAAAATTGTACTTCAAAGGATACTATCAAGAAATGGGAAAAATATTCAGAAATCATATATCTGATAAGGACATTTATCCAGAATATATAAAGAAATCTTAAATCTCTTATTAAAAAAACCCAACAACCTAATTGAAAATGGGCAAAGGATACAAATAGAAATTTCTACAGAAAACATAGGCAGTACACTCTTTGACACTGGCCTTAGCATTATTTCTTTGAATATGTCTCCACAGGCAAGGAGAAAAAAAGCAAAAGTAAACAAATGAGACTAGATCAAACTAAAAAGCTTTTGCATAGTGAAGGAAACTATCAGCAAAACAAAAATGCTACTTACTGAATGGGAGAAGATATTTGCAAATGATATGTCTGATAAAGGGTTAATATTGAAAATATACAAAGAACTCATACAACTCAATATCAAAAAAAATAACAATTAAAAAATGGGCAGAAGACCTGAATAAACATTTTTTTCCAAGGAAGACATACAGGTGGCCAACAGGCACGTGAAAATATGCTCAACAACACTAATCATCAGGGAAATGCAAATAATCAAAACCACAATGAGATATCACCTGTCAGAATGGCTATTATCAAAAGGAAAAGAAGTGTTGGTAAGGATGTGCTCTGTTGGTGAGAATGTAAACTGGTATAACCACTATGGAAAACAGTATGGAGGATCCTCAAAAAATTAAAAATAGTACTACCATATAATCCAACAATCCCATTCCTGGGTACATTTCAGAAGAAAATGAAAACACACTATTTCAAAATAATATATGCATCCCTATGTTCATTGCAGCATTATTTGCAATAGTCAAGATATGAAAGCAACCTAAGTGGACATCAATAGATGAATGGATAAAAATGTGGTATATGTATACAATGGAATATTACTGAGCCATAAAAAGAATAAAATCTTGCCATTTGCAAAATTTGGACCTAGAAGATATTATAAGTGAAATAAACCAGACAGAGAAAGATAATACTGTATAATTTCACTTATATGTAGAATCTAAAAAACAAAACAAGTGAATAAACATAATGAAACAGAAACCAAGTCATAGATACAGAGAACAAACAGGTAGTTGCCAGAGGGGAGGTGGGTAAGGGGATAAAAGAAATAGGTGAGGGAGATTAAGAGGTACAAACTTCCAGTTACAAAATGCCACTGGAATGAAATGTACAGTGTGGGGAATATAGTACTATTTTTATATAGTATCAGATGGTAACGAGACTTATTGTGATGATCATTTAAAATCTATAGAAATATCAAATCACTGTGTTTTGCACCAGGAACAAACAAAGTGTTATAGGTCAATTGTACTTCAAAACTAAGAAAACTTACAGAAAAGAGATCAGATTTGTGGTCGTTAGAGGCAGAGAGTGGTGGGAGGGGGAATTGGATGAAGGTGGTCAAAAGCTACAAACTTCCAGTTATAAGATAAATAAGGGACTTCCCTGGTGGTGCAGTGGTTAAGAATCTGCCTGCCAATGCAGGAGACACAGGCTTGAGCCCTGGTCCGGGAAGATCCCATATGTCGCAGAGCAACTAAGCCTGTGTGCCACAACTACTGAGCCCCTGTGCTGCAACTATTGAAGCCCGCATGCTTAGAGCCCGTGCTCTGCGAGAAGAGAAGCCACCACAATGAGAAGCCTGCACACCGCAACAGAGTAGCCCCCGCTCACCACAACTAGAGAAAGCCCATGTGCAGCAATGAAGATCCAATGCAGCCAATAAATAATTTTGAAAAAAGATAAATAAGTACTAGGGACATAAATGTACATGATTAATATAATTAACACTACTGTATCTTATATGTGAAAGTTGTTAAGAGTAAATCCCAAGAGTTCTGATCACAAGGAAAAAAACTTTTTAATTTTATTTTTCATCTATATGAGATGATAGGTGTTCACTAAACTTATTGTGGTAATCATTTCATGATTATGTAAGTCAAATCATTATGCCTTAAACTTCTACAGTGCTATATGTCAATTATAGCTCAATAAAACTGGGAGGAAAAAATTAATTTTTTAAAGAGCCTATAAAAACTATCATTCGGTTCTTTTAAAATTATTTATTCACTTCCTAGCGTAGGGCAAATATTGTGGTAAACCAACAAACATATTTAATCATGATAATGCCTTGTATTTCCTTTGTCATACATTATCTCATTTGATCATTTAACAGCTTAATTTTGTTCTTCTGCTTAAAATTCACAAAGGTTAGTTGTGAAACCTAAGTCACTTTGAGATAGGACTTTTGAGAATCCCCTGAGAATAGTTTGCTTGAAAATATATATATGAGTTCATTTTTAATAGAATCAGACTTTTAAGCCTAATTCTTTAGACTCTGGAATGGCTTACGCCAAGGCCTTGTGATGCTTGCTTGTGTCAGTGGTCCAGGGTCATTCAGGAAGAAAGGTGGGAAGGAAACACTGCATGCCCTGCTCAGATTTTATTTGTGCAGTCTTGTGAAATCTGTTCCTTTATTTCCTCTTCTGTACAACAAACTGATTAAACAACATTATGGTTTAAAAAAGAAAAAAGAAATTTCTCCAAAGATAATCTACAAATGGCCAATGAGCACAACAAAAGATCTTCAACATTATTGGCCATCAGACCCCTTTACTTCAGCAGGAGACAGCTCAAGGATCATTTTAACTTCAGACCTTCTCATGGAGTCAGCTAAGACCTTGTTGTGGCTACACTGCAGCCAAGTTCTCTCTGTGCCCAATCTTTCTTTCTTCCCTTCTCCTACAAGTGTTGATTTCAAGAGATTCCATAATGCTTCCCACATGCTAATTTCCATCTTAGAGTCTGTTTCCCAGAGAACCCAACCTATAACAAACTGCCTTTAGCAAAAGCTCATGCACCTAGTAGGGGCTGATATATGAGAGGTACTCCAGGCCAGAAAAATAGATTATGATAACTATATGGATAAAAAGATAGCCAAACCAAGGACTCTGGCTCAGTGAATTTCTAATCTAAGCCAGAGTCAGAAAATACATGGTGCTGGTGCTTTCATTCTTCTCCTGTGCCCAGTGCAGGGCTGACCTTGGGGAGGGAGGGACCCAACCCTTCGGGATTTTCTGCTACCATTAGGCTAGCTCTAATCTCTACTTCAATTGTAGTTACTATATGTATGTCTTATTTCAAAGGTCCATATGTTTCCCATTAGGATCTTATTAACATTAGTTGAGTTTATATTCATTAAATTGACCGTATTTTATCAAATAAAATATTTTAGAAATTGTACTGTAGATTTATTGTCTTCATGTGCTGTCTTGTTTGTACTAAGACCTGATTAAAATATTTTACTCTACATAAAAAACAAGGACTAGGACCAGTGATAGGTTTAGTCACTTTCATTTTTGCAAGGTTTTGAAGTTGACACAGGGACTTTGATCCTAGGGTTCAACACAAATCAGACATCTTCCCCAGTGAAGCCCAGGGCAGCTGGAGTGACAAATGAGGACAATAAACTTTTATAATCAGCCTTCCCCTAAGGGATGGGAGATGATCTAGGACCAGTGTTGAAGAAAACGAATGCAACAGTAAGGAATTGCTTTTCCAAGCCCAAGGGGATAGGTAGAGCCTGGCCCAGGTGTGTGTTTACATCCCAGGTTCGAGTAAAATGGCAGGGATGTCTAGACAGACATCTAGACAGACAGACATCTAGACAGACAGACAGTCTAGACAGAAGGTGTCTAAAAGATACCTTTGTCATCTTTGACTTCTGTCATCTGCAGTGTCTGATGTTTGTCACATGAGTTACTAGAAAAGAGATGAGTGAGCATGTTCATCCTTCTTACCATCATACTCCAGAGTCTATACCAGCATTTCACAAAAAGTGATCTGAGGATGGAAGAATCTGTATTTTTAACCTAAAAAACTTCAAGTGATGTTTTCCCTTAAATAAGTCATTCAATTTCATCTGGGTCTTCTTTGATTCCATTATTCATGTCTAGAGATGAAGTAAGCAGAATAGGATAGAATGGATCTGGATATATTGTAGTTTGTAGAAGGGTAGAACAGTGTCTTCAGTTTAGTTTTGAATTTAATTTTTGGTGATGCTCAATCCTTTATTGGTGTGTTGGCTATAACAGTTGAGAATTAGTATCTTATTAACTACAGGAGTAGTTAATAATGACACCATTATTCTCTGAATATATTTTAAAGAAATGTCACCTTACGTTTGTTCACGCTGAAACTTCTCTGACATGTTTTTTACCCAGCCTCCCTGTCTTACAACAGCTTCCTCTAATTTTTTTTAAAGATAAGTTGATATTTATTTATTTATTGGCTGCGTTGGATCTTCATTACTGCATGTGGTCTTTCTCTAGTTGCAGTGAGTGGGGGCTACTCTTCATTGTGTTGCCCAGGCTTCTCATTGTGGTGGCTTCTCTTGTTGCGGAGCACGGGCTCTAGGCACACAGGCTTCAGTAGCTGCAGCATGTGGGCTCAGTAGTTTCGGCTTGCCAGCCCTAGAGCACGGGCTCAGCAGTTGTGGCACACAGGCTTAGTTGCTCCGTGGCATGTGGGATCTTCCTGGATCAGGGATCGAACCTGTGTCCCCTGCATTGGCAGATGGGTTCTTAACTACTGTGCCACAGGGAAGCCCCCGGCTTCCTCTTAATTTATCCTCATGAGTTTGAATTTTCATCACAAAGAAGAGCTAAGTGCCACCTAAATGTCATTTTCCCTCTTTAAACCTTACTTTTGTTCATCTGTGAAATAGGATAATAATACAGTTTATCACTCATAGGATTTTTGGAAATGTTAAGTAAGAAACCCATGTAAAGTGCCTAGCATGCTGTCTGAAATCTAGTGGCATTCAAGGAATGTAAATTCCTCTTCCATCTCTTATTGGATTCCTTGACAATTGAACACTCCCATTGATTCCTTTTTTGCTGTGGTTGTTAGAACAGGTCAGAACTCCTCAATGAACTAGAAAAATATTCAGGTGTTATTAGAGCCAACCATATGTGTATGAACTTTCAGAATTAGATAATTACAATCATATTGACCTAATAGTTTCAGATTATATTGGAGTCAGGTCAATATGCATTACAACTCAGGTTAGGAATTAATCAATGTAGCAATTTATATTTTCTGTCTCCAACTTTAAACAAATTTTGATTAAACAACTTAACACAAAGCTTCAATTATACTGATATTTAGAAATACAAACTTGTAAATAAATAATATCAATTATGTCTAACATCAATAATCCTCTTGTCTAATCCGTGTGCTTTCCCACCCTCCTTTTTTTAACTGGTGGGTAGTGTTATGATTATGAGAACCTGTTTATAAAACTTTAAAATGAGTCTTAACCCTTTGTAGCTGGAATTTGATTGTTTGGGACCTATTATGCCTTGGCTGCTATTAAAATGTCTAAAGACTGTAAACTATAAAGATTTCCTATATCCTATGCTTATATTTTTTAGATTGCATCTATAATCCCAAGAAGTTTTGCTTTTAAATTGTTTAGTTTTGTTTCTGAATCTTCAGTCCTTGAAAAAATTTTAAACAAGTTCTACTCTACCATGATTAAAAAGAAACAGTAGAATAGAAATGGAAAGGGAGGCCATAAATATCAGCCAACAGCCGTACTTGATAAATTTGGGGGATTCTAGGTCTGTGTAACTTTCTTAAATTGAACTCAGAGGTCTCGATTTCATTTAGGATTTTTGTCAAGTGGGTGATGATAATGTCTACATAGATCTCATTCTTACTTTCCCAAGCTTTTACTTTGGCTATGTAGTGAACTAAGTGTGGGTGATAAATGTGGAAATTATTGGGCTGAATTTTGTTTTGGAGCACCAACTGTTATTGTATTTACTTCTGTTTCAATCAATTATAGTGTATAGTATAGTGTATAGTGTATAGTGTATTGTATCAAAACAATACATTGGAACCAATAGTTCATAGAGTAAAAATTATCCATGTACAGATGGTAATAAGAGTGATCACTTAAACTCTAGATACTTAAATACCATAAATATGTATTCAGAGTTGTGAATGGAATAAGGATTCCCACAGTATTAACCCACCTTCGACAAGCCATGCAAGCTGTTTCACTCATAAAAAGAGTGAGACACAATCTGTTCTATACATTTTTCACAACCTCAATTGCTGTAACAGGAGAAATCTTTTCTTAAGGGTAGAAACTCTCAGCTGCTTTTACACCACAAAAGTCCATCAGTTTACAGCTGGAGTCTTCTATCCATTCAAAATATTTGGTATTCTTATAGACAGAAGTCCCACTATTTAAGTTAATAGATTTCGTATCTTTGGGAGTAAAGTGCTCTTAAGTCTTGACATGACTTTTGCTTTGGCGTTAATTTTCCTTTTATTTCTAAGGACTTCTGTAAAAAGTGTCCCTTTGTTAACATATATTTTCTTTGTAATATAACATTAGATTTTTCCTCTATATTTTCACAGAAGCAAAGAGAATTTTTTTGTTCTGTGTCAGATATGTTTCTTATATCCTGCAAACCTATTGCCACAAACTTCTGTGGAAAAAACCACCTCATATGCGACAACATGAATGAACTTTGAGGGCATTATTCTAAGTGAAATAAGTCAGTCACAGAAAGAAAAATATTGCATGATTATACTTATATGAGGTATCTAAAATAGTCAAATTCATAAACTCAAAGAATAACAAGCATAAAGTTTCAATTAAACCATATGAAGAAGCTCTAGAGATCTACTGTGCAATGTTGTACCTATAGTCAACCATAATATATTCTATACTCAAAAAAATTTCTTAAGAGGGTAGGTCTCATGTTAAGTGTCCTTACCACAATAAAATAAAAAACAAACAAAAAAATTTTTTGTACAAACCAATAGTTGTCTCTAACACATATTTTTCCAATTATAAAGTATTGATGTTATTTCTGGAAAAATATAGAAAAGTTTAAAGCATAAAATAAAAATTACTCATAATCTATATGGAAATAAACACTATTAACATTTGCTGTCCATAATCCCACATAAAATATTTCTTTTAAAAGGAAGAAAAAAAATGTGACACCTATGGTTCATTTAAATTGGAAGTAGAAAATACTAAAAGTATGATTAGAAATATTTGTGAATATTTCCTTTTCTGATACCTACTTTGGACTATAGATAAATAGCTCCATGAAATCAAAAGTGAAAACAGAGGAGATAGATCTGTAATTCCCATTCTCAAGAAAAGATATATTAATTTTGAAAAATTTTTTAAATATGACATTATAAAATATCACTACAAGGAAGAATAAGAAATGAATAAACTCATTATCAAGATGTATCTCTAAAGTGAGAAAGATCAAGAAGTAAGATAAAAAAAATAGAACTGTACAACACAAAGACTGAACCCTAATGTAAGCAATGGACTTTAGTAAATATTAATGTGTTAATATTGATTCATCAATTTTAACAAATGAACCATACCAATGCAAGATGCTAGTAATAGGGGAAACTGAAGGATTAGGGAAGGGAATATATAGAAACTTTGTACTTTCTTCTCAATTTTTATTTAAACTTAAAATTGTTTTAAAAAATAAAGTCCAGTATGTTTTTTAAGATTAAAAAAATAAGTAAAATAATATGAATCTTCAAACCCCAATACTTTTCTGATGGATTTTCTGCCTGCATGTTTGCTAATTCTTCTTCCTCTGCTTAGCCCTTAAATAATAACACCCCTTCCTCAGTCCTGTTCCTTTTTATCTTCTAGTCTACTTTTCATAAACTAGTTCATCCACTTCCATACCTTCAGCTGTTACTTATCACCTATCATTTATTTCCTCCCTTCTTCCACTAAAATCTCCCACTATCCCTGTGTTCCTATCTTGGCTATACAACTACCATTTTCTATCCCATTTCCACTTTTGCTATGTTTTCACTTATTTCTCTGCCTCTTTTCATGCTGTGCCCCTCTGCCTGGAACGCCCTTGCCCTCCATCTTATCTTCCCATATCTTTTTCATTCTTTAATGTTACTAGTCTTGTGAAGCCACTCCTGACTCAACCCTTGTGTTAATTTAGCAATTACTTATAACCACAATTGGGGCTTTAAAAAAAGGAGAAAACACCACACAGTCCGGTTTAAATTGTCACTAGTTGTATGTTTTGCTTATTCGCTCACTAATCTTTGACATCCTAGGAGGTAGAAAATACGTATTACTCAACTTTGCATTGCCTTGTTACCAAATATGGTACTATAAGCATAGAAGATAATAAATACTTCAATTCATGATAATTAGGCTTTGAGCAAAGCTCAAACTTACTATTCTACTTTCATAAGATAACTTTGGAACTAAGTGGAAACTTTGATGGAGTTGGTTGTCTGTTGGTAGATGTGTAGTGTTGAGAGTAATATATTTCTTGCTGTCATCAAGCATTCAATTTAAAATATAATCAAAAATAATTTATAGAATAGAGAATTATAAAAGCATATTGAAATGAAGAAAGACTGGTAATATAATTTTTAAAATACCACCAAAAGAAATTGAGTCTCAAATAATCCAGAAAAAGTAAAGTTAGTAACTATAATTTCATTAGTATTTCTCTAGAACTTTTCAAGGGAAAGGTACCTGGATAACTCAATATGAGTGTTTCACTTGGCATGAGAGCTATAGTCTTACATGAAACATCAAATATTCACCAAAAGCAAGAAAGAGGGATATCATAGCATGGATGTGTTTTTGTTTTTGTTTTTCCAAGAGCAGGACTTTCATCATACTCTGAGTTTCTGGTCACTTACATACACACAAATAAAACTGAATATGCTGCACTGATAACCAGCCAAGTGAATTTATTAATTTAGACTAGAAGATAATCATATGGTAAAAGGCACAATTGGACTCAATCCCCATACCATATACAAGGTATACCAAATAAATTCTAATGGGATTAGAGTTTTAATGTAAAAAGAGGAAAATAATGAATTTCTCTATAGGAGTGGAGAAAACTTTCCTATCAAGAAACAATAAGGAAAAGATTAATAAATTTGACCTCATAAAATAATTTTAAATTATGTGATAAAAATCACAAGGAGCAAAATAGAAAAATTTGAAATTGGGAAAATTTTTGCAATATTTATCACAGAAAAGGGATTAATATCTCTAGCATATAAAAAGTTTCTAAAATATAAAACAAAAAATCCCATGGAAAAAGTGGATTAGAGATATCACAAAAAAGAAATGCTAATATCTCTCAACTATATAAAAGATGTTCAATCTCATTCATAAGAAAAAATGCAAATCAATACTACAGTGAGATATCATTTCTCACCTATAAGACTGGCAAAAATCCCAAAGTTTTACAATATTCTTTTAGTGAGGTTATTTGGGGCATGGACACTTTCCTATTGGTTTATGGGAATGCAGAACATGAAACTGCTAATAGCAGGGAATTTGGCAGTATCAGGCAAAAGTACATGTGCAGGGGCTTCCTAGGTGGCGCAGTGGTTAAGAATCCACCTGCCAATGCAGAGGACACGGGTTCGATCCCTGCTCCAGGAAGATCCCACATGCCGTGGAGCAACTAAGCCCGTGCACCACAACTACTGAGCCTGTGCTCTAGAGCCCACGAGCCACAACTACTGAGCCTACATGCCACAACTACTGAAGCCCACATACCTAGAGCCCGTGCTCCATAACAAGAGAAGCCACCAAAATGAGAAGCCCATGCACAGCAAGGAAGAGTAGCCCCTGCTTGCTGCAACTAGAGAAAGCCTGCCCACAGCAACGAAGAGGCAACACAGCCAATAAATAAATTTAAAAAAAAAACAGTTTTAAAAAAAAAAGGAAAGAATCAAACCCTTATTCTACTTTTCCTATATGAACTCTACCAAATAACCAAAGATTGGGTTGGCCAAAAGTTTGTTCAGGTTTTCTGTAACATATTATGGAAAAACCCAACTGAACTTTTCGGCCAACCCAATAGTTCATGAGATAAAACTTCTCGTTATAGAAGTATTCTAGCTAAAATGCAGAAGGACTTATAGAATTAGAATATCACCATTTTACAATTTGTAATGACTTAATAGATGTATTAATTACATCTGCTGACATTAAAAAAGAGATAATTGGACATTGTGTGCCTTTCGTAAGTGTCTAATACCACATATGAAGTAGTCCTGCCAAAAAAAGAAAAATCTAACCAAAATCTAAGCAAACCTAGTTTAGATATAAACTATCAATTTATGGGAAACACAAAGGACAGAGTGATATACTAAACAGCGTCATTGGGGATAAAGTAAATCTGGACTATGGAACACTATAGGACAAAAAACTTGGTTTTTCCAACAAATAAATTTCAAGTTAAGGGGAGCAGGGTGCAGGGGAGTCTATAGATTAAAAAAGGTTTAAAAGACATAGCAACCAATTGCAATGTATGGACATTATTTGGATCCTGATTCAAACAGACTTTAAAAAGCAAACTTTGTGAGACAATCAGGGATATTTGAACATTGAATATTTGATGGTATTAAGAAACCTTTTTTTAGATGTAACAATAGTTCTGTGATTATGTTTTTTAAAGAGTCCATATCTTTTAGAAATACACATTGAAATATTTCTCTATGAAGCCATTTGAAGTCTAGGATTTACTCCAAAGAAATGATGAGGGCAATAGGGGGCTTACAGATTAAACAAGATTGCCCATGAGTTGGCAATTATTTAATCTGGTGACAGGAATTCTTTATTCTATTCTACTTTTGTAAATATTTGAAATTTTTCATGATGAAAGGTTAAAAGTATCACCACCTGGCATCAAACCCCTATTTGTTTGGGAAAATCTTTGATCACTTTGGAAAGGTGAGACCCTGTGGGCTTGAAGAGGAGATAGACAGGTCACCAGAGGAGTGAGGGAGAACTTTATTAGTACTAGAGATATTTGAGCACATTTATTGATTAGAGAAAGCTGCCATTTGAGAAAGAGAGAACTTGAAAATACAAAGTGAGGATAGCTGATTAGTTGAGCTCACCTATTTCTCAAAAAAAATTTAAAAATAAATTTTTTTCCTAGCAAACATTTATTTCAATATTCTGTCCTTGAAAGATCTCAGGCACTATTGAAATATCAACCCTCTTAACAAATGTCTTCCAAATCAATACCTTCAACTCTGTCCCTTCTCTGCCTTTTGAGTATTTCCACTCGAATATCCTGTCATTTCCCCTAACTCCGCATGACCACAAACTAAGCCCTCTAATTGGACACCCTCCTGACTGCCCTGCTTATGTCAATGGGGCTACAATTCCCAAAGTCACCAGCTGGTTAATCCTCTAAGTCCTCTTATCTCCTTCTTTACCCTGGACACCTCAGTCACAATCAACAAATTCTTTTTTTTCTAGGCCTCTTTCTTGTCATTTTGTTTCCATTCCCATTCCCACATCCCTATAGCATAGTTTGCAGATTATCCATTCATTCCAACAACCGTTTATTGAGCCAACTATGCACCAAGCACTATTCTAGATTCTGGAGATACATTAATGAACAAAAACACCGAGACACTCTTTGTGGATTTTTGCATTCTAATGGAACTCACTTTCTAGAAATTCTATCATCAAGGAAGGTAGGTCCTTAGTTGCAATAACCCAGCAACTGGAAGAGACCTAAGTCATCAGTCTTTGGTGATTACCCCATCTTGAGAGTTAAAGTAAAATAGAAGTTTGACTCTTACACAGATTAGAAAGCAAAGTTCTCTGGCTCTGCCCTCCATCTGTGGTGGTTTCTTGCATGACACGTACAGGGAGCTATTGTCCAAGTCCCTTCCTCTGAAAACTCCTTCCAGTAGACAACTGTCTGAATCTCACACTCAGGCAACAGAAAACAAAATTCAAATGGCCCGGGATTAGGACTCAACACTTTCACTTCCCGGAGCAGGTTCAATCCCTGGTTGGGGAACTAAGATCCCACAAGCTATGCGGAGCAGCCAAAACAAACAAACAAACAGCCCTTAAACATATAAAAAGATGTTATCATAAGAAAATTACAGATTAAAACTAGCTGAAATAATATCCTGCACCTTTCAGATTGTTAAAAAGCAAAAGTGCGACTACCCACTCTGCTGACAAGATTATGGAAATAAATAAATTGCTGTTGGGAGTATAAAATCCACAACCCCTTGGAGGGCATTTGGAAGGCATTTCAATTGCATTTATTCTTTGACCCAGCAATCTCACTTCTGGCAACTTATCCTAAAAATATATTTGCATTTATATAAAGCAACAAATTTATGAAATTGTTTGTTTAATAATTGTTTGTACTAGCCCAAGTGTCCATCTATAGCATGGCTTCTCAATTTCAGTACTAACTTATATTTTGGACCAAATAAATTCTTTGTTGTGGGGGCTGTCCTCTCTGCACTGTAGGATGTTTAGCAGCTTCCCTGGTGTCTACCCACTTGATGCCCAGTAGCATTCTTCCCTCCAGGCTGAAATGACTGCAGACATTGCCACATGTCTCCTGGGGTAAAAGTGGGGGACAAGATCTTTCCCGTTCCCCTGATGAAAACTACTGATCTATAGAGAACTGGTTAAATAAACAATAGTACATCCATAAATGGAATACTATGTAGCTGTAAAAATAATGAGGAGAGCTCAATATACTGATATAGAAAACTGATTGGATAGTAAAAATGAAAACAAGAAAGGAAGTTGCTGTTCTGATTACTACAGGGGTGCTGAGGAGTGACAGAGGGGAGCGTGTATTTCCATTATCCATAATACTTTTTTTAAAGTATATTTTAGATAACTTAAATTTTATTTCCATGAGAAGTAAAGCTATAATTTTAATCAAGACTGTGTTCAAGATAAATAGTGAAGCTATAGAGAGAGCAAAAAAATCATTTTATAAGTTATGACAATATTTCTCAAAGTTATTTATATATAAAGTATTTTTTAAAAGATATAAAAAAGTGTTAGAAGATTGATTGCACTTGCTTTTAACTTTGGATATTGTGCTACTATAAGGAATTGCTTAGAGATCTCTTCTAGAATCTATTAATAACTAGTGATGGAAGCTATAAAGTTATATTTTTCCAATGGATTTTAACTTCATTTTAAAGATACTTTATTCTTTAAAGTTCTAAGCCAGAAAAGAAGCAAGCTGCTGCCTTTATGTTGCCAAGGATGTAAAACCATCCTTCAGCTGTGACTCAAAAATAGCTACTGCTTAGGAGAAAAAAAGATACCCTGCTGATAAAATGTATATCAGTGACATTGTCCCATAAAATCTATCCCTGATTAATCTTGCAGCTCCATGGAGATCCCTTTATTCTTCACTCATTGAACATCATGTTTATGTGCCTACTGTGTACCAGGCATTATGTTAAGTACTGAGAATACAGTGACAGTCATAAATGATACACTTCTTGCTTTCAAGGAGTGAGGGAATCAGACCCTAATAACTCCATGTGTACGGAAATGGGAGTATGGAGATGAAGCACAGAGGAACTGGTTTATGATTTTGCCTTGTTTTATTCTTTGTATTGCTCATATCATTCCTCATGACTGTAGCAAATGTCTTGCTCTCTCATTGCCTATATAAAATCTACCCTTTCTGTGGAATTCAGTTTAGGATCTACAAAGTTTCACATCCTTGGAGAAGTCTTCCTGGACCATCTCCAAGACATCACAAATATAATATTTATCATTTATTGATCAAAAACTATGTACTAGGCCCTATACATGCAATATTTTTATCTTCACATCAACCCTTTGAGAGTGTTATTATTATGATTATTATCAGTATGATTATTTTGCCTACTTTACAAAGGAGGAAAATGAAGCTTAGAAGGATTAAATAACTTGCCCAACTTCTCCCTGTTGCTAAGTGGTTATGTGGAGATTTGAAAAAAGGCCTGATTCCAAAGCCTGTACTCATAAGCATTGTGCCTAATGCTCTACTATTGTGCTGCTCTGACTCGCATAGCATTTGTCAATTATACTACTCGCTCATTCATTCCAAATGACTCTTGTCATTTACTGCTTAGGCTATTGTTTGTTTGCTGGATTGTGGGTACGTGTGTGTATATGTGTGAGTGCATGTAATTGTTTTGCCTTCTCAACTTGATTGTAAACTTCTCATAGGTTAGGACTTTTGGGTAGGCTCTACAGTATAGCTTTCAGCTTGCATTTGTCTTACCATTCGGCTGATCCCTAAATCGTTTTGATTCTTCCTTGAAATGCCACTCAGATCTTTCTTTTTTTCCTTCCCATTGCTAGTGCCCTACCACACTGTCATCATTTCTTTTCTTTGTCTGCTAACCAGTCTCTGAGCCTCCATTTTCTTCTTCTCCCTTCAAAGATCATTCCTCTTTTACAGCCCAGATGTCAGTCTAAAATACGCATCCTATCATGTTATTCCTGTTCTTAAAATACCCCTGATTCCACAGGACAAAGGCAACATTCCTGAGCCCTTAGCCTGAGGTCAGAACCCTCCTCTCCTGCATCTCCCTGATACACACCCCACTCTGCAGCCCAGTAGTACAGTCACACTCCCCAAACAGAATATGCTCTCTCATAGCCCTGGGTCTTCTGCCATGCTGGAATTAACTTCTTTTTTTAACATAGTGAGCTCCTTCTCATCCTTCAAAGACCAGTTCAGATGTTCTAGATATTAGTCCCATTAGTGCCAGAATTCAAAGCTCCTTCTGTGCTTTCCTTTTTTCATATTTCTATGTTTCAGTTGTTCACAGTATAACTTATTTAGATATTGACTAGTTTCTTCTTTTTAGTCTGGGCTCCTTGAGAAGAAAGAACCATGTATTTCTACCAGGCTCACAATATAAATATGTGATGAATCAACAATTAAGTGAATAGCATTCCTTTATTTTCCCTCTTTTTTTTTTTAACAGTGTATCTTTTTTGCTTATGCTTTTTCATTAGAGTTAGTCTACATATACTCATAAAAGAGTAAACAAAACAAAACAAAACAAAAAAACCCCATTGTGGATTGTATTCTGTGTTTGCGTTATGTGTTTCTCATAAGATTTTTTTCCTTTCCCACTTCTGTAATGTCAGGGAACCTAGGAATCCTATTCAAGGGTGTCCTGGAGACCATCCTTCCTCAGTCCCCACACATTTCAATTCTGAAGTACTAAAGGCACCTTCAGGCTTGTCCTTTTTCTTAAGTCATAAAGGTACTTTTTGATTCAGACTAATGTCCTAGCCTTCTTTTCATTTGAACTATTCACAGGTCAATTGTGATTTATTTTAATGGCAAACATTAGCCACAACAAAGAGACAAAATCAAATAAAGTCACTATACTGGCTTTTACCAAATATTAAATCCTTTCTCTCCTGTCTTCAATGGGCAAAGGGACTTGGCAGCTTCAGAGGTTGGGTTTCCCTGGTCCTTATCAGCATGTCTGCTTTTGCCTGCTTAATTTAGGGAAAAGGCTGCTTATCAGCCCTCAGGGAGCCAGTATTTTCATGAAATTGACCAATGCTGATCCCAGAAGTTGGAGCACACTTCCATAGAGAGTCCCTCTCAAGGTCTAACTATCCTCTGTGTATTGAAGTGTTTTAGTGCTAAATACATTTTAAAATATTTTAATATTTAAAAATACATTTTTAAATATTATAATTCATTTGAAATCTATGAGCCAAGTATGACATCAATTTGATTTATACTTGATTACCACACTGTAGACCACTTAAGGGCAAGCACTGTCAACTATACCTTGGACAGAGTAGACACCTAACAAACACTTCTTGAATTAAATGAATTGGAACCAGGGACGGCTACATAATTTGCCAAGCACTGTGAAAAAAAATTAAAATACAGGTCCCTTTGTTCAAAAAGCAAGAAAAAAGTGACAAAAAAGTACTAAAATATAATCTTTATAGCAGCATTATTCATTTTGTCAAAAAAATGGAAACAACCCAAAAGTCCATCAACTGATAAATGGATAAACAAAAGTGGTATATCCATACAGTGGAGTAATATTTGGCTATAGAAAGGAATGATGTATTATACATGCTACAACATGAATAGACTTTGAAAGCAATATGCTAAGTAAAAGAAGCCAGTCACAAGAAGACCACATATTGTATGATTCCATTCATATGAAATATCCAGAACAGAGAAATCTGTAGGGATGGAAAGTAAGTTAGTTGTTGCTTAGGGATAGGTGAGGGAGAGGGAGCTGCAAGGGTAAGGAGAGGGGTTTTCTTTCTGAGGTGATGAAAATGTTCTAAAATTGACTGTGGTGACGGTTGCACTTGTCTGTGAATATACTGAAAAACCATTGAATTCTATACTTCTAAATTGTGATGTATATTGTATAGTATGTGAACGATATCATTTATCTTTTTTATTGAAATACAGTTGACATACAACATTGTGTCAGTTTCAAGTGTACTGTGTAGTGATTTGACATTTGCATACATTATGAAATGATCACCTTGATAAATGCAGTAACCATCTGTCCCCACACAAAATTATTGACTATATTCCTTATGCTGTATATTACATCCCCATGGCTTATTTAGTTCGTAACTAGAGGCTTATATCTCTTTGTTCTGTTTTTTAGATTCTACCTTAAGTGAAGTCATACAGTATTTATCTTTCTGTCTTATTTCACTAAGCATAATACCCTCCAGATCCATCCATGTTGTCACAAATGGCAAGATTTCATTTTTGTGAACTATATCTTAATAAAGCTGTTTTTTTTTTTAAAGTTACTAAAATATAAAGTTTTTTTCTTTCTTCTGAGGTTTCTTTCTGGATTTGCAATGGTGTTTTTTATTTGATATTTAATGTCATTCTAAATAAAGAAAAAGTAAAATTTTAAATTATTAGCATGAATTTTAATGTTCATCTTTGTATTGTACAATGCCAGTTTTAAATGCAAATATAAGAGCATGTAATTCATGCAGAATTACCAAAATTAGAGTTCATATATTGTAGCTCATACAAGTACGTCTATTTCATCCTTACCAGAAAAGTGAAAACACTGCACAAAAATAACTCAACTGTTTTTGTTTCACTTCTTGATATGCACACATCCTACAAGCACTATCTTCAGCTTACTGATGAGTAAGGAAGAACTGAAAGGAAAAGAACTATAGGTCGCTATCTTTCCCTTTCCTTCTATGTCATTTTCAGTGTAAATGGTTGGCTAATATAGGGAAGTAACACGAATAAGAAAGGATGTGATAATGTTCTTCAGTCATCTGTGTTTCTTAGGAAACCAGAAAGCAAATTCTGGTTTGAACGGAAAGCACAACCTCTTGGGGCTGTCAGGGCCCCACTTAGTTTTGGACATAACGTGCTTACCTTGTACTTGTTTTGAATCTTGCTGAACACTCAGGCATTGTGGATCTCCACCAGGATTCCGCATTCATGTGGCAAATCTAGAAAGTTACATGCAAATTCTGCAGGAAAGAATGGAGAACACTTTTATCTCCTCAGTTCAGACAGAGGCCACATTGTCCCATCAGACTTCACTTACAATATAGAATTTCAAAGATTAAATTATTAAGAATTTCAAGATAAATGCAGTAGAGTATTAAGCCAAGTGTGGGGCACTTTTGAGTGTGGACCCTGTGTGAACTGCACAGGTTGCATGCCCATGAAACCAATTCGATGGAAATATTTGATTTCTAAATGATTTTAGATCCAGCTTTGGATAAGCAATGCATCTGAAGGCATAAAATTTCCTGAGTTTAATTTTTTTTCTAATTGAGTGACTTTGAGCAAATGACGTTTTATTCTGAAGGCTCTTAGAATCTAATTGGATGATTTCATCTCTCCCGTATACTGTCCTGACCTAAAAAAGCTAGAAGAGTGAATTACTGAGTCATTTTTCTTAACTCTTCCAGATTCAGTAATACTGCATTTCAGTTAGTAGGAAAAAGGATGTTATCTGTTTCCAGAGAAGTTTTATGTAATGTTCCAGAAAATAGAGGCTTTGGTTTTTGCATTACCAGATGATTTGAGTCCACCAACATGACTAAAAACTTTTAGATTATACTGACTAGAAGGAATAATCACAGAGGGGGAAAAGCCAGTTTAATGGTGGAATTTTTATTCTCATCTGCATTTGAATCTTTTGGAACCCACTGAATGTATTTCTGTGGTTTGCACCATGTGTTTTTCTGTCTTCCCTTCACAAGTTCTCTGAAACCTAGACCTCGAAGGCCACCTTTATTCACACATAAAAAGGATTTTTTCATTTGGAGGTCAACATGTCAGAGGTGAGCAGTTAATATTGTGTCTAGTCAATATCCCACAGTTTCAGAGGGGCTTCAATCCAGAACAAAGAATAGGACTCTGATGGTACCAGCCCCATCAATTGGGATAAAGTCTCTATACCAGTTGGGAAAATCACTTCATGAGTCTTTGTATTCTTTAAGCAGGGATACCAAAGGATTTGTATTTCATACATTTTGTAGAGAAAATGGGCTGAATTTGTTCTCTATATTTACTTTTTCCACTTTTGTTGTGTTAATATTTAAAAAACAAACAAAAACCCCTGTGGATCCCTGCAGTTACCAAAGTCATCTTGCCTTGGCAACAGTAGCTAGTCCTCTGGAGTCACAAGATATCAAGACAGAAAATGTAAAATGCAATTCAAATAAAATGTCACGTGGTTCAAGACCATCCTATAGTGCATTAGAATTGACCTTCCAGCGGATGATAATAGAGTTGCCTTTAATTCTACCTTTCTCCTGATTGAGTATAAATGGTCATGATAGATTACAGAACGTGAATTCTTTTTATGATGTTCTAAAAATTCTATCATGGTTTTTCTCTGCAGCGAAGCATTTTATCCAAATTAAGGGGGTTGGAGTTATAAATCCTTTCTTTGAGGTGTTCTTGTGGAGGTTGGTGATAAGTCCAAAATCAGTGAGTCAGGCAAGAAGTGCTCTCTTTTCTATGCCATTTGAAATGGACAATATAGAGTAGAACCTTAATGAGCATTCCATTTGACCAGTGGCTATCTGCTAAAATTTGTGACTGCAGAATGAAAACATACTAATGCCTACATATATTTTCAGTCTTTTCTGTACTAGAAATCTCATTTATATGGGAGCTTTCTGTTTGGTCTATGAACTACTAAATACATAGAAAATATAGTATATGTTTTCCCTAAGTAAGCAAATGTTGGGAAGTTCTTTATTTGGCTGTGTATTCTTGGGAAATCCTCTTGAGAACCACTAGCTTTTAACTCAGTAAACATGGAAGGGTTAAAGGCAAGTCTTGAAAAGTGATGAGGTGATAAGGATGACTTATTTGGGAAGGTTTATCCTTGTCCTATGATTTTGGTGCCCTCCTAGCAGTGGGGGAGCCCATCTAAGCCAGCCTGTAGTGGACTCATCCCTAAACTGTGGACAACAAATTTATCCCTTTGAATCTAGGACACTCAGAACTGCAAGCAAGCTTGGGGATCATCTATTGACTCTAGCTGTTTAATTTGACAGAAGTGAGAAGTGAGCCTCAGAGAGGTGATGTGCTCAAGATCTGGGGACTCACTCAAACACCCTCTTGACTCCTCCTCTCACAGAGAAACACAGGTTGCCTGAAAATCATTCTTGTGGTGGCACCATGTTCACTGATGATCTTGACTAAGTTGGGGATGGTGGTGAAGGGGGGCTCCCACCTCCAACGGGAGGAGCAGGCTTGAGGCTGATTATTTCGCTCTGGGAGCTAGTGCAATATTTGCCCCCCATAGATGTCACTGAATTAATACAAACGCCCATCCACCCTGCAAAGGGGACAGCATCCTCCCTGACTGTACCCTATCATCATCAGGTACTTGAAATGACTGCAAGTTTTTGACTTCAAGGAAAAGCCCACATAACTGCTTCTACCTCATAATGTGTGGGATTCACTATAAAGGAAGGATATAATAAAGAACAGGTAGAAAACTCATCTGTTGGTCTCCGTGTAGGAGTTGATTGTGCATGAATCCCTCCCACATGAGTAGATAGCAGAGGATTATTTTTGTCCCTGTGTGCATAGTTGCGGCAGAGGATATAGGTGTGGTGTTTTGAAGCCCTTAAAGAAATATTCTCAGAACTCTCAAGGCTTCTCTCGATTGAAACAGAAAGAGACCTGGAAATACAGGAAAAGAAAAGCAAGAGGGAGAAAAAGTGACTGTTTCTCAGTAAATTCACATTCTCGGTTGATTGTTCTGTCTTCTCATTTCTTTTAACTTCTATGTATAGTTTAGTCTAATGGAATAATGTAGACAGGGTTATATTTACTCTTTAAAAGATTTTATGTCACAAAGTAACTATAAGTGGCTAACAGAACTTATTCAATGTTGACAGAACTTATTCAAATCAATTTTAGATAGACTTTGATATTAAATTTGTATACTAAAATTTGTTAATCCAAATTTTTCTTTCTTTTTAAGTGAATATTTGTAACATATTTTTGTAGATAATTTATCCTAGATATACAAAATTGTGAGAGTGAGTAACATTTTTTACCACTTAAATGATTTCTTTTAAATGAGTAGATCATGCACTTTAAATGCCAATGTTATTTCCTGCATGTTCTTTTTTAATTCCTTGATTTCCAAAACTTGTGTTTATTTAATTGATTTCCATCTAATAATGTCTCTCTTTTATTGTTTCTTATTTTATATTTTATTGTTGAATAGTTAATTTACATTATTATATCAGTTTCAGAGGTACAACATAGTGATTTGTAAATTTTTAGGTTATTCTCCATTTATAGTTGTTATAAATGGCTATATTCCCCATGCTATACAATACATCATTATAGCTTATTTATTTTATACACAGTGGATTGTACCTCAAAATCTCCTACCACTCTTTTGCTCCTCTACTCTTATCTCTCCCCACTGATAACCAATAGTTTGTTCTTTAATCTGTGAGTCAGTTTTGTTATTGCTGTATTCAATTTTTTTAGATTCCACATGTAAGCGATGACATACCATGCTTGTTTTCTCTGTCTGACTTATTTTACTAAGCATGATACCCTCCAAGTCCAACCATGTTCTTGCAAATGGAAAAATTTCATTTTTTTGGTTAAGTCATCATAAAAAATCTTTTTTATCCACTCATCTATTGAACACTTAGTTTGACTCTATATCTTGGCTATGGCAAATAACACCGCTATGAACATTGGGGTGCACTTATCTTTCTGAAATAGTGTTTTTGTTTTCTTCTGATATATACCCAAGAGTGAAATTGCTGGATATTATGGTAGTTCTTAGTTTTTTGTGGAACCTCCATTATGCTTTCCACAGTAGCTACACCAATTCACATTCTCATCAACTGTGTACAAGAGTTTCCTTTTCTCCACATACTCACTAACCTTTGTTATTTGTGATCTCTTTGATGACAGCCATTCTGACAGGAGTGAGGTGATATCTTGTACTTCTGATTTGCATTTCACTGCCAATTAGCTATGTTTAGCATCTTTTTGAGTTCTGGCTATCTGTATTTTTTCCTTGAAAAAATGTCTATTTAGGTCTTTTGCTCATTTTTAAAAAAACATTTTGGGTGTTTTTTGATATTGAGTTGTAAGGGCTATTTCTATATTTTAGATATTAACCCTTGGTTGGTCATCTTTCAGATGTTCACCTCTTAACATTTGCAAATATTTTCATTCAGCAGATTGTCTTTTCATTTTGTCTTTGGTTTCTTTTGCTGTGCAAAAGCTTTTAAGTCCCATTTGTTTATTTTTGCTTTTATTTCATTTGCCTGAGAAGACTGAACCTAAAACTGTTGCTATTATTTATGTTGAAGAATGTTCTCTATTTTCCTATAGGGGTGTTATGTTTTCTGGTCTTCCACTTAGGTCTTTATTCAATTTTGAGTTTATTTTATATATGGTGTGTTAAAATGTTCTAATTTTATTCTTTTCCATGTAGCTGACCAGTTTTCACAGTATCATTTGTTGAAGAGGCAGTTTTTTCTCCATATTGCCTGCTTTGTCGTAAATCAATTATATATAAGTGTGTGGGTTTATTTCTGGGATCTCTGTTCTATCCCAATGATCTTTGTGTCTGTTTTTACTCCAGTATCATTCTCTTTTGATTACTGTAGCTTTGTAGTAGAGTCTGAAGTCAAGTAGCGTGATTCCTTGAGCTCTATTCTTTCTCAAGATTATTTTGGCTAGTTGGGGTTTTTTGTGTTTCTATACAAATTTTAAAATTACTTTTTCAAGTTTTGTGAAAAATGCCATTGGTATTCTGATAGGAATTGCATTAAATCTGTAGATTGTCTTTGGTAGTGTGATTATTTTAACAGTATTAATTCTTCCAATCCATCCACATGCTATATTTTTCCATCTTTTTGTGTCACCTTCAACTTCTTTCGCCAATGGCTGATAGATTTCTGAGTACATGTCTTTTACCTGCTTAGGTGTGTTTATTCCTAGGTATCTTATTCTTTTTGATGTGATTGCATATGGTATTGTTTTCTAAATTTTTCTTTCTGACAGCTTTGAGTTTTGTTTTTTCTTCTTTTTCTAGTTCTTTCAGCTGTAATGTAAGGTTGCTTATTTGATATTTTTCTTGTTTCCTGAGAGTAAGCTTGTATCACTATAACTTCCCGCATGAACTACGTTGGCAGTGTCCCATAGATTTTGGATCATTGTGTGTTCATTTTCATTTGTCTCTGGGTATTTTTAGAAGCCCTCTTTAATTTCTTCAGTGTTCCTTTCTTCTCCTTTCATTCCCTTCATATGTGATGTGAGGACTTATCTTTAATGTTATGTTTGGATTTCTTTCAGGTATGTGTGTGATTAAGTTGCTGATTGCTTAATTTCAAGTGGACATTAACAACCCTACATTTTTACTCTCTTCCCCCACAATTACTGAATGTGACATATTTTACATCTGCTTGTTTTGTGTGTTCCTTAACTTCTTATTGTGAATATAGATGATTTTGTTACTTTTTTCTTTCATCCTTCCTACTAGCTGTGTACATAGTTGATTTACTACCTTTACTGAATATTTGCCTTTACCAATGAGGTTTTTTCCTTTAGTAATTTTCCTTTCATAATTTTTATGTTTCAATTGTGGCCTTTTCTTTTTCATTTAGAGAAGCCCCTTTAAGATTTCCCATAAAGCTGGTTTGCTGTTGCTGAAGTCTTTTAGTTTTGCTTCTCTGTAAAACTTTAGATCTCTCTATCAAATCTGAAGGAGAGCCTTGCTGGGTAGAGTATTTTTGGTTATAGGATTTTCCCTTTCATGACTTTAAATATACCATGCCACTCCTTTCTGGTATGCAGAGTTTATCCTGAAAAGTCAGCTGATAACTTTATGCAAGTTCCCATGTTTGTAACTTGTTGTTTTTCCTTTGCTCCTTTTAATAGTCTCTTTTTACATTTTTTTTTTTTTTTTGCCATTTTAATTACAATGAATCTTGGTGTGGTCCTCTTTGGGTTGATCCTGTTTTGGCCTTACTGTGTTTACTGGACTTGGATGTCTGTTTCTCTCCCAGGTTAGGGAAGTTTTCATCTTTTATGTCTTCAGGTATGTTCTCCACCCCTTGCTCTTTCCCTTTTCCTTCTGGGACCAGTATAATGCAAATGTGAGTACACTTGATGTTGTTTCAGAGGTCTGTTAAACTTTCCTCATTTAATTTTAGTCTATTGTTTTACTGTTCCTCTTTTGTGGTTTCTAGTACTCCGTCCTTCAATTTTCTGATTCATTCTTCTGTATAATTTAGTCTACAGTAGTTTCCTTTTATATATTTTTCCTTTCAGCTATTGTATTCCTCATCTCTGTTTGGTTGTTCTTTAATAGTCTAACTCGTTTTTAAAAATGTCTAGGGACTTCCCTGGTACTGCAGTGGTTAAGAATCCACCTGCCAATGCAAGGGATATGGGTTCCATCCCTGGTCTGGGAAGATCCCACGTGCCGCTGAGCAACTAAGCCCACAAGTAAGCCTGCGTGCCACAACTACTGAAGCCTGCATGCGTAAAGCCCGTGCTCCACAACAAGAGAAGCCACCACAATGAGAAGCCTGCACACAATGAAGAGTAGCCCCCGCTTACCGCAACTAGAGAAAGCCCACATGCAGCAACAAAGACCCAACACAGCCAAAAATAATAAATAAATAAATAAATAATAAATAAAACCTTAAAAAAAAACCTTGTAATTTCTTGCTCTGGTCATCCATTCTTCTCCTGAGTTCTTTGATCATCTTTACAATCATTACTGTGAACTCTTTCTTGAGTAGATTGGCTATCTCCATTTAGATCTTCTTTTGGGTTCTTATCTTGTTCCTTCATTTGGAACATGTTTCTGTGTCACCTCATTTCTCTTAACTTACTACTTTTATTGCTATGTATATAGTTGGATGGTTACATTTCCTGACCTTGGAGAAGAAGCCTTTTGTAGGAGATACCCTATGTGTCCCAGCAGCCCTCTCTTCACTGATCACTAGAACTATATGCTCTAGGTGTACCCCCATGTGGGCTGCTTGAGCTCTTCTGTTGTGGTAGGCTGACTCCTCTGGGTGGTCTGGTAGGCTTGGCTGCCCCCAGACTGGTTGTTGGCCAGGTTTGCCTTGTATGGAGGATGTCTCTGCTGCTTGGTGGGACTAAATCATAAGGCAGCTAGCTGCACAACTCTGGGGGACACTGAATCTAGTGCTGGTTCACTTGTGGGTAGAGTTGCAGTCCAGGTGATATCAGGGCTAGTGCCCAACCACTGGTATGTAAAGCCAAGTCCTGGGGCTATGCTGGGTACTGGGAGGCAAAGCTAGGTCCTGGGTTCTGGCTGCAGGGCCCAGGAGTCCCAGAGTTGGTGTTGGATCACTGTTCCTGATACAGCTATCTGTGGGGTCTGGGGTATCCCAAATCTTGTGCTGGCATTCTGATGGGCAGGGTTAGGACCCAGCTGAGTCTATGGCTACTTCTGGCCTGCTAGTGAGTGGCCTGATTACGCAGGTTACTGGGCTGTGGTATTCCTGGAGCTGGTGTGTGCCTGTTGGTGTATCAGGCAGATCCCAAGGCTACAGCAGGTTTGCTGTTGGGTAGGTCCATGCTCCAGCCAGTCCCTGTGCAGTAATCACCTGCTGATGGGTGAGGCTGATTCCAAGGCTAGAGCAGGCTCACTTATCAGAGGGGCCAGGGATTCTGGGGCTGGTGCTTGCCTGCTGGTGGGTGGAGTTGGGATCCAGGGTCTCTGGCTGGAGGGTCCTGGGGGTCCTGGTCTAGTGCCTGCCTGTGCACTGAGGTGTGAAGGCTGGTCCTGGGGCTTTTGGTGGTTGGGGCCATGCCTAGGGGCAGCTGTGGGTTGAGACAGACTTAAGGCAGCCTGTCTGCTGGTGGATGGGGCTATGCCCCTGCTCAGTTAATTGTTTGGCCTGCAGCATCCTAGTACTTGTGTCTATAGACTGGTGGAAGTGGGTGGGGCTAGGTCCAGAGGCTGATAAGCTAGAGGAAAGATTCTGAAATTATGCTTGCTGGTACCAGTGTTCACAAGGTAGAAGGAGCTCCCAGAAATGGCTGCTGCCAGGGTCTGTGTCCCTGAGGGTGTGCTGTTGTTGCCTCCTGCCTCTCCGAGAGACTCTCCAAGATCAGGAGGCAGGTGTGACCCAGGATCCTTTCAAATGACTGCTTCTGTTCTGATTCCCAGAGCATGTGGGATTTTGTCAGCATCCTTTAAGAGTGGAATCTCTATTTCCCACAATCCTCTGGCTCTCTGGAAAATAAGCCCTACTAGTCTTCAAAGCCCAACTTTCTAGGGACTCTTGTTCTCAGCACAGGATCCCTGGGCCCAGCTTGGGAGCCTTATTTTGGGTTCATACCCCTTGCTACCTGGGAGCACTTCTGAAATGGTATTCTCCCATTTGTGGGCCACCCACCTGGTGGTATGGGTCTTAACTATACTGAAATTTTTGCCCTTCCTTCCTGTCTTGTTGTGGTGCCTTCTTTATGTCTTTAGCTGTAAAAGATCTTTTATGGTAGGTCCCAGCCTTTTTCATCAATTGCTGTTCTATAAATAGTTTTGACTCTGGTGTGCCCATGAGAGGTGTCAAGCTCTGGGTCTTTCTATGCCACCATCTTGGACAATCTCCCCACTGCATTCTTAAATCATATTATTTAACTTTTCTTAGTATCCTATTTGATTTGTGACAGTTTGAAATTTATTATCACTCATGTTTACTTCACCTGTTTTAAAAAATTGAATAGTGCGTTCATTCATTTTGAAATGAAGGTAGTAACCTGTGAATTTCTATACCTCAAAAATCAAGGATTTGACAAAAGCCTTTTCTACCTGTGTTACCTTCAAACTCTGCATCCCACCCCAGCCTGAGTATTAACATCTTGCACCCAAGCTCACCCTCTGTTTTTGAACAGTTAACCATCATTACATCTGTATGTGTGTTGACAAAGTAAATTATAGTCTTTCCAGTTGTTTGGGGTTTTTTGTTTATTTGTTTTGCTTTAGGGAACAGTTCTACTATGAGTACATATTTACTGGTCTGCTGAAGTTCATGTATAAACCTGTCAAGTACATTACCAGAATTGGAATTGCTTGTATATACACTTTGATAAATTTTAGAGACAATGGTAGAATAGAAGTAAATTGTATTTCAAATCCCACAATCTTCTCACACCATGAAAACCCTTCCCTTTTTAATATATTTGTGTGTGGTTTGTCTTTATGCCCATACTGTATTTCCCAGAGATGGATGTTATGTTTCTTGCTAAAACATTTACTCTATTGTTCAAAATCAGGCTGTTAGTTGTTTTAGCGTGATCATATTTCCACGAACTTGCAAATACAAGATCTCTCACACTGCCTTTTACTCCTTGCTCTTTTATATTGCCCTTCTAATCCTCAGTCCTGGTCTTTATGTTCTTCACCAACCTGGATAGGTTATACTATTTTCTCTCTTATTCAAGACCAATAGAATACAATAGAACACCCATAAATAAACCTTGATATATGGCCAAATGATTTTTGATAAGTTGATAAGAACTTTCAAAGTAGAGGGGATAGTCTTTTCAAATAAATGTGCTGAAAAGTCTTGTCAACATGCCAAAGAAGGAAGATTGACCCTTACCTAACATCATATACAAAAATTAACGAAAATTATCAAGAAACTAAATAGAAGACCTAATAAAATTAAAAAGTCTTAGAAGAAGACACAGGACAAGAGCTTCATGACATTGGATTTGGCAGTGTTTTCCTCAACATGAGATGCAGGAACAACAAAGGCACAGCTAAAAAAAAATAAACAATTTGCAATACATAATTTTTATTATTTAAAAAATTTTTTATATATCTTTATTGGAGTATAATTGCTTTACAATGTTGTATTAGTTTCTGCTGTACAGCAAAGTGAAACAGCTATATGTATACATATATCCCCATATCTTCTCTCTCTTGAGCCTCCCTCACTCCCTCCCTCCCTCCCCATCCCACCCCTCTAGGTCATCACAAAGCACTGAGCTGATCTCCCTGTGCTATGTAGCAGCCTCCCACTAGCTATCTATTTTACATTTGGTAGTGTATATACGTCAATGCTACTCTCTCACTAGGTCCCAGCCTTCCCATCCCCCATTGTGTCCTCAAGTCCGTTCTCTATGTCTGTGTCAGTATTCCTGCCCTGTCACTAGGTTCATCAGCACCATTTTTCTTGATTCCATATATATGCATTAGCATACGGTATTTGTTTTTCTCTTTCTGACTTACTTCACACTGTATGACAGACTCTAGGTCCATCCACCTCACTACAAATAATTCAATTTTGTTCCTTTTTATGGCTGAGTAATATTCCATTGTATATGTGTACCACATCTTCTTTATCCATTTATCTGTTGATGGGCATTTAGGTTGCTTCCATGTCCTGGCTATTGTAAATAGTGCTGCAGTGAACATTGTGGTACATGTATCTTTTTCTTTTTTTAAAGCTTTGATGTTTATTATGATTTATATATTTACATATATATATGTATAATTTTTCTAATTTATTTTCTTTCTCTTTAGGAACAAACAAAAAATGCCCAATTCATAATAATTTCTCTTTGAATAATGTTTGAGATTCCAGATAGACTTATTGGAATTTACAAGACATACAATATAACAAAAAGTGTTACAGTAAACCCAAAAGAAATTGCATCTAAAGGACTCTGCTAAACTTGTTTATACTGAAGATTTCTCAAATTGAATCACCATAGATTCAGTGTATTTACTGACTTTCTATTTGTAAAGAGTTATAAATTATATAAAATATATATTCTTAAACTGGATCATGTAACTAGTTTCTATTTTATGCTGTTAAGTAAGAGACATGTTACAAGTCTAATAAAATATTCTCTATACCTGCTTATGGTTTCCTCAGGGTACATGCCCAGTAGTGGGATTGCTGGGTCATATGGTAGATCTATTTTTAGTTTTTTAAGGAATCTCCATACTGTTTTCCATAGCGGCTGTATCAACCACCAACAGTGTAAGAGGGTTCCCTTTTCCCCACACCCTCTCCAGCATTTATACAATGTTGTGTTAATTTCTGCTATGCAGCAAAGTGATTCAGATATATATACATATATCTGAAAATATATATATATATATTCTTTTCCATTATGGTTTATCACAGGATATTGAATACAGTTCCCTCTGCTATATAGTAGGACTTTGTGGTTTATCCATCCTATGTATAATAGTTTGCATCTGCTATTCCAAAACTCCCAGTCTTTCCCTCACCACTTCCTTGGCAACCGCAAGCCTGTTTTCTATATCTGTGTGTTTGTTTCTGTTTCGTTGACATGTTCGTGTCATATTTTTGATTCCACATATAAGTGATATCATATGGTATTTGTCTTTCTCTTTCTGACTTACTTCACTTAGTATGATCATCTCTAGATTCATCCATGTTGCTGCAAATGGCATTATTTCATTCTTTTTTTATGTCTGAGTATACATATTGTATACGTATACCACACCTTCTTTATCCATTCACTTTTCAATGAACATTTAGGTTGTTTCCATGTCTTGACTATTATAAATAGCGCTGCTATGAACATAGGGGTGCATGTATCTTTTCGAATTATAGTTTTGTCTGGATATATGTCCACAAGTGGGATTGCTAGATCATATAGCAACTCTCTTTATAGTTTTTTTTGAGGAAACTCCATACTGTTTTCCATAGTGGCTGCACCAACTTACATTGCCACCAACAATGTAGAAGGGTTCCCTTTTCTCCATACCCCTTCCAGCATTTGTTATTTGTAGATATTTTTAATGATGGCCATTCTGACCAGTGTGAAGTGGTACTCACTGTAATTTGGATTTGCACTTCTCTAATAACTAGTGATGATGAGCATTTTTCATGTGCCTCTTGGATATCTGTAAGTCTTCTTTGGAGAAATGTTTATTCAGGTTTACTGCCCATTTTCCCACTGAGTTATTTGTTATTTTGTCACAGAGTTGTATGAGCTATTTGTATATTTTGGAAATTAAGCCCTTGTCAGCCTCATTGTTTGCTAGTAGTTTCTCCCAGTCTATATGTTGTATTTTCATTTTGATTATGGTTTCCTTTGCTGTGCAAAAGCTTATAAGTTTGTGCAAAAGCTTATAGGTCCTGTTTCTTTTTTGCTTTTACAGTAAGTCTACTACATACAAATAACTTCCATTCCGAGAGCACATTTGTAAGTCCAATTTGTTTGTAAGTCCAACAAAGTTAGCCTAGGTACCCAACTAACACAATCAGCTATATAGTACTGTACTGTAATAGGTTTATAATACTTTTCACACAAACAATACATAAAAAACAAACACCAAAAGTAAAGAAAACATTTTCAGTCTTACAGTACAGTACCTTGAAAAGTACAGTAGTACAGTACAACATCTGGCATACTGGGGCTGGCACTGAGTGAACAGGTAAGAAGAATTGCTGACTGGAGAATGGAGAGGAGGTGGTAGAGCTGAAGGATCATCAGCAACAGGAAATAGAGGGCAAGCTGCAATTTCACTCACGCCTTACATTGATGGCACAGGTTCTGGTTCCATGCTGGATTCAATTCTACCTACCCTCTTGAAAAATGATCCATTGATGTCTGGGTAGTAGCTCCTTTTTCTCATCATAAATGACAAGGTAGCACTGGATTGCATTCTGAATGGCTGCTGCAATGTTTGTGTACCATTCTATGCTGGGGTCCTGTGCCTCATAAACTAACAGTGCCTCCTCAACTAAAGAAAATCCCCTTGAGACTTTCTAGGTGGTGCATTGGTTGAGAATCCACCTACCAATGCAGGGGACATGGGTTCAATCCCTGCTCTGGGAGGATCCCACATGCCACGGAGCAGCTAAGCCCGTGTGCCACAACTGTTGAGCCTGCACTTTACAGCCTGTGAGCCACAACTATTGAGCCTGTGTGCCACAACTACTGAGGCTGTGTGCCACAACTACTGAAGCCCAAGTGCCTAGAGCCCATGCTCCACAACAAGAGAAGCCACCTCAATGAGGAGCCCGCACACCATAATGAAGAGTAGCCCCTGCTCACAGCAACAAGAGAAAACCCATGTGCAGCAATGAAGACCCAAAGCAGCCAATAAATAAGTAAATAAATAAAAAAAATTTTTAAAAGAATACATCTTTAAAAAAAAAAGAAAGAAAATCCCCTTTCCATTTCCTGTGCCATGAACCTCTTTCAGTTCTTCAGTTATTTCTTCCTCTTGTCCCTCTTCATCCTTTCTCTGGGCCTCCAGTTCCATCAGGTCTTCATTAGTAAGCTCCTTGTGTTGCACAGCAAGGACTTCAGTGAAGTCATCCTCTTTCAGATCTAGCTCCAGCTTCTTGCTGAGGGTCACTGTGTTGCTGAAGACCTCTTCAGAGTCCTCATCTACCTTCTCAAATCCACAAAAATCATGAACAAACTGTGGGCAAAAGTTCTTCCAAACCTGATTCATGGTGATGGCCATAACCTCACACCAAGCAAAGTCAATGTTTTTTGTGGCCTTGTAAATGTTATAGCCCTTCCAAAATTGTCTCAAGGTTGTTCTTGATTCATCACTCACTTTACTACCTGACGGAAAGTGTGACGTGAATAATATTTCTTGAAAGTCACTATAACTCCCTGGTCCATAGGTTGGATAAGCGATGTAATATTTGGTGGCAGATGCACTACTTTGACGTTGGGATGAAAGTCATCCTTGAATGGGGAGTGGCCCAGAGCATTGTCGAGCAGCAAAAGAATGTTGAATGGGTCATCCTTCTCCAGGCAATATTTCTCTACCTCCAGGATAAAGTGGTGGAAAAACCAGCCCTGGAAAATGGCCTGTGTAACCCAGGCTTCGGGGTTACTCTTTCACACAACAGGAAGAGAGCCCTTGGCCGTATTTTTAAGGGCTTCTGGGTTCTCTGAATGATAAACTAAGAGAGGCGTCAGCTTCATATCACCAGAAGCATTGCCACCAAACAATAGAGTTAGCTTATCCTTTGCTTCTATATAGCCTAGCATCAACTTTTTCTCCTTACTGATGTAACTTCAGTCTGGCATCCTCTTCCAGTATAGTCGTGTCTCATCCACATTAAAAACCTGCTCAGGTAAATACACACATTCATCAATAATTTCTCAAAGTATTTCATGAAATTCCTGGGCAGCTACCATATCTGCACTTGCTGCCTCTCCACTTACTTTTACATTGTGAAGGTTGGCTCTAGCCTTGAACCGATGAAACCAGCCATGGCTGGCATTAAAAGATGCACCCTCTGATTCTTTGCCATGTTTCTTCTTCAAGTCTTCATAATGGCTTTTAGCTTTCTCTTGAATCAGCATTAAGCTGAGCAGGTCTCGATGCTGATGTTGATGCTGCATCCACACAGTGAGAAGTTTCTCCATCTCCTCCATCACTTTTCCATGCTTCTTCAATATTTTGTGAACATCATTGGCACAGCAGACTTCACATGTTCCATGATCTTGTCCTTGTTCTTTAGAATCGTACCAGTGGTTGAATGATTCATGTTATAAGAATGAGTGATGTCTAACATCTTTTTGCCTTGCTCCACTCTCTTAATTATTTTCAATTTTGTTTCCATCATTATCACTTGGCACTTCTTAGCAGTACCAGCTACATCACCGCTGCTTTTACACTTGCTTCCAGACATCTTGGCCTTGAAATAAAGGTACTGTAGTACTGTATACAGCACTGTAAAGTACACAAAAGCACAACCACTTGTTGAGGATGCACACACATGACAATGTACGCCAGACATAAGAAGTAACATACATGATTAGACATGCGAATGCATGTTTGCATCTTTGAAAGTTCGCAACTTGAAGGTTCATATGTAGGGGACTTACTGTATTTGTACTGCCTTGAGAGATCTACCCAGGAAAACTTTGGTATGATTTATGTCAGAGAATGTTTTGCTCGTGTTCTCTTCTAGGAGTTTTATGGTGTCATTTTTTATATTTAAGCATGTAAGCCATTTTGAGTTTATTTTTGTGTGAGGTGAGGTTATGTTCTAACTTCATTGATTTGCATGCAGCAGTCCAACTTTCAAAACACCACTTGCTGAAGAGACTGTCTTTTCCCCATTGTATATTCTTGCCTCCTTTGTCGAAGATTAATTGACCTTAGGTGTGTGGGTTTATTTCTGGGCTCTCTATTCTGTTCTGTTGATCCATATATCTGCTTTTGTGCCAATACCATGCTGTTTTGATTACTGTAACTTTGTAGTGTTGTCTAAAGTCAGGGAGGGTTATGTATCCCACTTTGTTCTTTTTCCTCAGGATTGTGTTGACAATTCTGAATTTTTATGGTTCCATATACATTTTAGGATTATTTGTTCTAGTTCTGTGGAAAATATCGTGCGTAATTTGGTAGGGATCACATTAAATCTGTAGACTGCTTTTTGTAGTATGGTCATTTTAACACTATTAATTCTCCCAGTCCGGTGGGGTGTGTTTCCATTTCTGTGAATCATCTTCAGTTTCCTTTACTAATGTTTTGTAGTTCTTATCATATAAGTCTTTCACCTCCTTAGTGAGGTTTATTCCTAAGTATTTTATTTTTTTGATGCCATTTTAAAAGGGATTGTTTACATTCCCTTTCGGATATTTCATTGTTAGTGTAAAGAAATGCAACCAATTTATGTATGTTAACCTTGTATCCTGCTACTTTCCTGAGTTTATCAGTTCTAGTAGTTTTTGTGTGCAATTTTTAGGGTTCTCTTTATATATATTATCATGTCATCTGCATATAATGACAATTTTACCTCTTCCCTACCAGTTTGGATATGTTTTATTTCTTTTTCTTGTCTGATTGCTGTGGCTAGAACTTCCAATACTATGTTGAAGAGAAGTGGTGAGAGTGGGCATCCTTGTCTTGTTCTAGATTTTAGCAGGAAGGCTTTCAGCTTTTGAACATTGAGTATTATATTGGCTGTGGGTTTGTCATAAATGGCTTTTATTACGTTGATATATGTTCACTTTATACCCACTTTGGTAAGAGTTTTTTTAATCATGAAGTTGATGTTGAATTTTTTCAAATGCTTTTTCAGCATCTGTTGAGATAATCATTTGATTTTTCGTTTCCTTTGTTGATAGGGTGTATCACATTGATTGATTTGCATATGTTGAAACATCTTTGTGACCCTGGGGTAAATCAAATTTGGTCATGGTTGTATGATCATGTTATGTGTTGTCGAATTTGGTTTTCTAACATTCTGTTGAGAATTTTTGCATCTGTATTTATCAAAGATATTGGCCTGTCATTTTATTTTTTAGTAATGTCTTTTTTGGTTTTTTTTTTTTAAGTCTTTACTGAATTTGTTACAAATTGCTTCTGTTTTATGTTTTGGTTTCTTGACCACGAGGCATGTGGGATCTTAGCTCCTCAACCAGGGATCGAACCCACACCCCCTGCATTGGAAGGCGATATCTTAACCGCTGAACCACCAGAAAAGTGCCCATCTAGTTTTGATATCAGGGTGATGGTGGCTTCACAGAATGTCTTTGAAAGTATTCCTTATGCTTCAATCTTTTGGAAGAGTTTGAGAAGGATCAGTATAAGTTCTTCTTTGTATGTTTGGAAGAATTTGACTGTGAAACCATCTGATCCTGGACTTTTGTTGGTAGGGAGTTTTTTAAAATACAGATTATATTTCACTTCTAGTGATCAGTCTGTTCAAGTTATCTATTTCTTCTTGATTCACTTTTGGTTGGCAGGTCAGAAGTCTTGGTCTCAATATCCCTGTTTAAAAAGTGTTATCACATGTCTGCCAGAAAGAATAGCTGACAACACTGGAAAAAATTGAGAGTTATCCTTAATAAGGGTTTTGCAGCAACATGGATGGACCTAGAGATTGTTATACTGAGTGCAGAATATCAGACACAGAAAGACAAATATCATATGATATCGCTTATATGTGGAATCTAAGAAAAAAAGGTACAAATGAATTTATTTACAGAAGTAGAGCTATGGATGTAGAAAACAAACTTATGGTTACCAGGGGGTAAGTTGGGGAAGGATAAATTGGGAGATTGATACTGACATATACACACTACTATATATAAAATAGATAACTATTGATAATAAGGACCTGCTGTAGAGTAGGGAACTCTACTCAATGCTCTGTAATGATCTATATGGGAAAATAATCTTAAAATAAACAATTGAGGGTTTGGGGATTATATAATAAATATAAATGTGCAAAACCTTTAACATGAAAGGAAAAATCTATTAACTCTGTGGTCCCTGTTATGGTGTAAACATTTTGTACCTCTAATTTTCAAATTTTGAAACCCAGCTCCCAGGTTGATGGTATTAGGGGATGGGGCTTTGGGGAGGTGATTAGGTCATGAGGCTAGAGACCTCAAACATGGAATTAGTGACCTAATAAATGTAGCCCACAGAAGCTCTTATGTCCAGTCCATCATTTCATTGCAGAGCCAGAAAACCCACATCATGAACCAGAAATTGGTCCCTCACCAGACACTAAGTTGGCTGGTAACTTGTTCTTGAACTTTACAGCCTCAGTCATTATGAGAAAAAAACTACTCTGTTGCTTATAAACTACCAAGTCTCTCATATTTTGTTTTAGCAGTCAAAGAGCTGGCTGAAGAGAGAGAAACCTTCAGATCTCAAAAGAAAAGAGAAAATGGGCAGGAAAGAAATCAACAGAACAGAGCAATCAATAATTGTGGAAAAACAAAAAAAGCTATGACACATATGTAACGGGTATAGTAGGAGGAGAATAAAGATAACAAAGAACAGAAAATATTTAAAAAATGACTGAAAATTTCCCCAAATGAATGTATGACACCAAAACCACAACATCCAAACTCAGAGGAAAATATGAATAGTAAAAACTACTGACCAATATCTCTCAGGAACATCGATGCAAAAATCCTCAACAAAACATTAACAAATGAAACCCAACAATATTTTGAGAGAATTTTACATCATGAATGAGAGAGATTAATCCCAGGTATGCAAGGCTGGCTCAATATTCTAACGTCAAATAATTATATCCACTGTATAACACTTAGAATGGCCAAAATGTGAACAATGACAAGAACAAATGCTGTAGAGGATGTGGAACAATAGGAAATCTCATTCGTCATTGGTGGAAATGAAAAATAATACAGCTACTTTGGTAGTCCGATTGACACTTGCTGTAATATCGAACACCCTCTTACCATACAATCCAGCAAGTGTGCTCTTGGATATATACTGAAAGTATTTTAAAACACACATCCAGACAAAAACCTGCATGTGGATATTTATAGCACCTTATTCAATAGTGCCAAAATGTGAATGGAACTAAGGTGTCCTCCAATAGATCAATGAAACAATATAGTATTTTTTAAAATAAATTTATTTATTTATTTTTGGCTGCATTGGGTCTTCATTGCTGTGTGCAAGCTTTCTCTAGTAGTGGTGAGTGGGAGCTACGCTTGCGGTGCTCTGGCTTCTGAGTGCAGTGGCTTCCCTTGTTGCGGAGGACCGGCTTAGGTGCATGGACTTCAGTAGTTGCAGCACTCAGGCTCAGTAGCTGTGGCTGGCAAGCTATAGAGCGCAGGCTCAGTAGCCACAACTGTGGTGCACGGGCTTAGTTGCTCCATGGCATGTGGGATCTTCCCGTCCAGGGCTTGAACCCGTGTCCCATGCATTGGCAGGCAGATTCTTAGCCACTGTGCCACCAGGGAAGTCCAATAGTATTAATATATTCTGGGAATGGAATAACACTGAGCACTAAAAAAAAGTAGCTATCAAGACAAAAAAATACATAGGAATTCTTTTTTTTCTTTTGAAATATAGGTGATTCTATTTTTTAAGTTTTATTGGAGTATAGTTGATTTACAATGTTGTGTTAGTTTCAGATGCACAGCAAGTAATTCAGTTACATATATGCATACATCCATTCTTTTTCAGATTCTTTTCTCATAAAGGTATTCCCAGAGTATTGAGTAGAGTTCCCTGTGCTATACAGTAGGTCCTTGTTGCTTATCTTATATTTAATACTGTTTGTATGTTCATCCCAAGCTCCTGATTTATCCCTACCCCCCACTTTCCCCTTTGGTAACCACAAGTTTGTTTTCTAAGTCTCTGAGTCTGTTTCTGTTTTTTAAGTTAGTTCATTTGTATGAATTTTTATTTTTATTTTTTTAAGCTCTTTATTGGAATATAATTGCTTTACACTCTTGTACCAGCTTATGAGGTACACCAAAGTGAATCAGCTGTATTTGTACACATATCTCCATATCCCCTGTATGAATTTTTAGATTCCACCTATCAGTGATATCATATCATATTTGTCTTACTCTGTCAGACTTATTTCACTTAGTATGACCATCTCTAGGTCCATCCATGTTACTACACATGGCATTATTTTGTTCTATTTTATGGCTGGGTTGTATTTCATTGTATGTATGTAACATATTCTTTACCCATTCATCTGTCGATGGACATTTTGGTTGCTTCGCTGTCTTGGCTATTGTAATTAGTGCTGCAGGGAACATTGGGGAAGATGTGTCTTTTCAATTTATGCTTTTCTCCAGATATGCACACAGAAGTGAACTTGCTGGATCATTTGGTAGCTCTATTTTATTTTATTTCATTTGATTTCAATTTCAATTTTTTTGGAGTACAGTTGACTTACAATGTTGTATTACTTTCTGCTGCACAGCAAAGTGAATCAGTTATACACATACATATATCCACTCCTTTTTGGATTCCTTTCCCATATAGGTCATTACAGAATATTGAGTAGAGTTCCCTGTGCTATACAATAGGTCCTTATTTGTTATCTCTTTTATATATAGTAGTGTGTATATGTCAATCACAATTTCCAATTTATCCCTCCACCCACCCTTATCCCCTGGTAACCTCCATTCTTTGCTCCATAGTGCCTGTTACCAATTGGCATTGCCACCAATAGTGTAGGGGGTTTCCCTTTCCTCTACACCCTCTCAAGCAAGCATTTCTTGTTTGTAGACATTGTAATGATGGCCATTCTGAGTTGATCCAGGTGATACATCTTTGTATGTTGGATTTGCTTTTTTCTAATACAAAGCAATGGTGAGCATTTTCATATGTGCTTTTTTTTTTAAAAACAGTGTGAGTAAAATTTACCACTTAACAGGGTTATTGAAAGGTTGCCTTGTTTTGAAATCTTTTTTGATTACCTACCCCAAGACATTTTTTGAGGGCTGGTGTCATTTACATCTCCACAGGCATTGTGAATATGAAGTGCCTATAAATTCTAGTTTTAGAGTTGTTGTTATAAGAAACAGCCAGAGTGGCAGGATTTCTAATGCCCTCCTCTTGTTACTGGCATGAACTGAGATGTAGGAAAGTCCTGTTTCTGGGTTGTAAATTAGAGTAGAATGTGCCTGACCAAACACCCAAGAGCTTCTGTCTCATTACTTCTTCCCCTTTACCCTTCATCCCCCGAACAAATTCCAACCCCTGCAAAATCAACTGCTGGGGGTGCCATCTTCCAGAGTGGGATGACCCTAATGAAAGAGGCTATATGTGGGAACCCAAACAGTAGGAGATGTTGAGACCAGGTAATTTTCCAAATTTCATCAAGCCCAGAGGGTCCACCATCTTTTGGGTGCCAGAGGCTTGATTTAGTAGTATGAGGGCACACCTAGATCTGGAGATTGTGATCCCATGCAGAAGGGACCAGGTACTACAGGTTCAAGGGGTGCACCTTGGCTGGCATATCCTCCCCAGCTCCCTTGGCCCCACAACAGCCCAGACTTGGGACCAAACTGGGTCTGTGTCCAGGGATGTGACACTAGCCCATTCACTGGAACTGAACTAATTTAGTGAAGATTTCTCTTTTCGGTAATTTAATTTTAATTTTATAATGGAGTATAGTTGATTTACAATGATGTGTTCATTATTGATATACACCAACATGATTCATTTGTATAGAGATGACTATATATTCTTTTTTGAATTACTTTCCCATTGAGGTTACTACAGTGTGTTGAGTCAAGTTCCCTGTGCTATAGGGCAGGTCCTTGTTCATTATGTATTTTCTATATATAAGTTTGTATATATTAATTCCAACCTCGTGATTTAGGCCTCCCACACACATTTCCAGTTTGGTAACCATAAGTTCCTTTGCTAAGTCTGTGACTCTGTGTCTGTGCTGTAAGATACTTCATTAATAACAATTTTTTAGGTTCTACCTATAAGTGATATCATATGATATTTATCTTTCTAGGTCTGACTTATGTCACTAAGTATGATTGTATCTAGGTCGCTCTGAGTTGCTGCAAATGGCCTGATTTCATTCATTTCATGGCTGAGTAATATTCCATTGTACATATGTACCACACCTTCTTTATCCATTTTTTTTCCTTCCAAGGACATTTTGGTTGCTTCCAAGTCTAGGCTCTTCTAAACAGAGCTGATTAAACGTTGGGGTGCCTGTATCTTGTCAATTTGTGGTTCTCCCAAGATATATAAACAGGATTGGACGTGCCGCATCCTCTGTAGCTCTATTATTTAAACGTTTTAGGAAATTGCACACTGTTCTCAGAGTGGCTGTTAGCAATTTACACTCCCACCATCAGAGTAGCAAGGTTTCCTTTTCTCCATGTCCTCTCCAGCATTTCTTGTTTTTCAACTTTGTGGTGATGGCCATTCTGACTGATGCAAGGAGATACCTCTTTGTAGTGTTGATTTGCATTTCCCACATATTTGTATGGAAAAACAACAAATCAGTCATTGGCGATATTGAGCAGCTTTACATGTGCGTTAGTGTTGCGTCAAATCTACCTCATGAAATCCGGTTCCTGCAATTTTATCTTGTTTTCAAGTCCTTTTCACTGACATACCCCAAGACATTTTTCAAGGGCAGATGTCATTTACAACGCTGTAGGCTTTGTGAATTGCTATGCCCCTAAGCACAGGTTTTCAACTTGTTTTGGGAAGCGGCCACAAGGCGGCAGCATTGCTTAAAGCCCCACTCTGATTCCTAGGGCAACCTGAGCCTTTGGGTAAGTCCTCTGCTTATTGGAAATGAGAGTTGGCTGTGCCTGTCCAAAACTCTAGGCCTTGTGCCTCATTCCCTTTTCCTCTTCCCCTTCATCCCTTGGACAAATTCCAAGCTATGCAAAACTGGCTGTTGAGGGTGCTGTCTTCCCTAGGTGGGGAGAGTCTAAGGAAAGAGGCTGGAAGTGGGAACCCCACTACCAGGAGATGTAGTACTTAGGTGACTTCCTAATCTTTTCCTGCTCACAGTTTCCACCATCCTTTGAGTGTCCCAGGCATGGTATGTTTTAGCTGTAGGTTGGCATTTCCTCTAAGATTATTCAACACAGTTTGCAAGTTCTAGACACGGCAAAGAGAAGAAAAAGAAATTAAAAGTAATCCAAATTGGAAAAGAAGTAAAACTGTCACTGTTTGCAGATGACATGACGCTATACATAGAAAATCCTAAAGATGCAACCAGAAAACTACTAGAGCTAATCAGTGAATTTGGTCAGGTTGCAAGATACAAAATTAATGCACAGAAATCTCTTGCATTCTTATACACTAACAACGAAAAATCAGAAAGAGAAATTAAGGAAACAATCCCATTTACTGTCACAACAAAAAGAATAATATACCTAGGCATAAACCTACCTAAGGATATAAAAGACTTGTGCTCAGAAAACTATAAAACACTCATGAAAGAAATCAAAGCTTACATAAACAGATGGAGAAATATACCATGTTCTTGGATTCAAAGAATCAATATTGTGAAAATGACTATACTACACAAAGCAATCTACAAATTCAATGCAATCCCTATCAAATCACCAATGGCATTCTTCACAGAATTAGAACAAAAAATTTTACAATTTGTATGGAAACACAAAAGACTCAGAATAGCCAAAGCAATCTTGACAAAGAAAAACAGAGCTGGAGGAATCAGTCTCCCCAACTTCAGACTATACTACATAGCTACAGTGATCAAGACAGTATGGTACAGGCACAAAAACTGCAATATAGATCAATGGTACAGGATAGAAAGCCCAGAGATAAACCCACACACATATGGTCACCTAATTTATGACAAAGGAGGCAAGAACATACAACAGAGAAAAGACAGCCTCTTCAATAAGTTGTGCTGGGAAAACTGGACAGCTACTTGTAAAAGAATGAAATTACAACACTACCTAACACCATACACAAAAATAAACTCAAAATGGATTAAAGACCTAAATGTAAGACCGGACACTATGAAACTCTTAGAAGAAAACATAGGCAGAACACTCAATGACATAAACCATAGCAAGATCCTTTTTGACCCACCTCCCAGAATAATGAAAATAAAAACAAAAACAAACAAATGGGACCTAATGAAACTTAAAAGCCTTTGCACAGTAAAGGAAACCATAAACATGACAAAAAGACAACCCTCAGAATGGGAGAAAATATTTGTAAATGAAGCAATTGACAAAGGATTAATCTCCAAAATATACAAACAGCTCATGCAGCTCAATATCAAAAAAACAAACAACCCAATCCAAAAATGGGTGGAAGACTTAAATAGACATTTCTCCAAGGAAGACATACAGATTGACAACAAACACATGAAAAGATGCTCAACAGCACTAATCATTAGAGAAATGTAAATCAAAACCACAATGAGGTATCACCTCACACCAGTCAAAATGGCCATCATCAAAAAATTTAAAAACAGTAAATGCTGGAGAGGGTGTGGAGAAAAGGGAATCCTCCTTCACTGTTGGTGGGAATGTAAATTGATACAGCCACTATGGAGAACAGTATGGAGGGTCCTTAAATCTAAAAATAGAACTATCATATGATCCAGCAATCCCACTACTGGGCATATACCCTGGAGAAAACCATAATTCAAATAGATACATGTACCACAATGTTCATTGCAGCATTATTTACAATAGCCAGGACATGGAAGCAACCTAAAAGCCCATCGGCAGATGAATGGATAAAGAAGATATGGCACATATATACAATAGAATATTACTCAGCCATAAAAGGAGTGAAATTGAGTTATTTGTAGTGAAGGGGATGGACCTAGAGTCTGTCATACAGAGTGAAGTAAGTCAGAAAGAGAAAAACAAATACCGTATGCTAGCGCATATATATGGAATCTAGCAAAATGGTACTGATGAACCTAGTGGCAAGGCAGGAATAGAGATGCGGACATAGAGAACGGATTTGCAGACACAGGATGGGAAGGGGAAGCTGGGACCAGGTGAGAGTAGCATTGACATATATACACTGCCAAATGTAAAACAGCTAGTGGGAAGCTGCTTCAGAGCACAGGGAGATCAGCTTGGTGCTTTGTGATGACCTAGAGAGGTGGAATGGGGAGGGAGGGAGTGAGGGAGGCTCAAGAGAGAGAAGATATGGGGGTATATGTATAAATATAGCTGATTCACTTTGTTGTAGAGCAGAAACTAACACAACATTGTAAAGCAATTATACTTCAAGATGGAAAAAACAAACTAATGCTTTGGGACTCTAAGCTTGTGTTGTCCTGCTGGTAGCATGTGTAATGTCCTCCTCCTCCTTTTTCTGTCCTCTATCATTTCTATGCTGATCTTCCTTTTTCTCTATTTTCATTTTTTAATTTTAAGGCAGTATTTTACTTTAAAAAAATTTTTTCCTTTTAAAGAGAATTTTATTGAGATATAATTTACATACAATAAGCTGCATATATTTAAAGTGTACAATTTGATATTCTTTTTCTTATTGCCTCCTTTGTCATAGATTAGTTGACCATACTCTATTTTCATTTTCACTTGTGCTTCCCTCCTAGGTCACTCCCTTTTGATTCTTACTGTCTCCTAGCCCATGGTACCCAATGCACATCACTGATTTAACATCTCTTTTTGTCTCCCTGACTCTCCCTTACTTCCTCTGTCTCCCTGGTTCCCTCTCCCTGGCTTTCTGTTTTCCCTCATGCTCACCCCCTACCTCATCATTCATGGGAATGGAATTAGGATGCCCTCTGTCCCAGAGGAGCACACTTTCCAATGCTACATGGACAATGTAAAGAGGTCCTGAATGTGAAGGAGAGTCCTGAGGAGCAGGAGGTCCTAAGATGAGGAGGACATGAGGATGGGGTGACCAGGAGAGCCCAGGGTTCTACAGAATGGCATGATGAGGCAGAGGATGCAAACTCCTGAGATTACACATGGAGTGGATTAGCCTGTAGTCTCTAAGAGGAACAAGGCTGTAGAGATGCAAAGGGGAAGTGCCCACCTTTCCAGTGTGGTCTTTACACTGCATAAGGGTAGGAAGTGGGAGAGAGTGTGAAGGCATTTAAGCAGGAAAACAATAAGGCAGATGATCTTTGGGGAAATAATGCACAAAAGTGTGGGTCTATGACCCCACTGCCTACAGCTGAACTACCAAACCTAAGAAATCTCAAGGCTATGCTGGGACTCACAGCAAGCAGGAGGGATGGGTAGTTCAAAGATTTTAAGGTCCAGAGCAGCCCATTGCCCCTGATGCATGAAAAATCTAGGGTATCACAAGAAAGGTTTGAAATATCAAGGAAAAACTACTTCATGTGATAGTTACTTTCTTGTCAAGGAATCTGCTTCTTGATTGCAAAAGAATGGTACACACAAGGGCAGGGTGGGCCCTGATAAGGCGGTGGAGCCTGAATGAGTCCTTCCCTGTGCCCACCCTTCTCAGGGTTTCAGGCTCTGTTACTCATTGCAGTCCAACAGAGTCTGATTCTCCCTCGTTGTCAGTGTTTACATCTTTGATATTCACTGAACAAAAGTTGTTCCCTCCTTATTGTAAGTTATTATTATGTTTTTATTTTATTTTACTTTTTATTTTTTTTATTATTTTTATTTTTTATTTTTTATTTTTTTTGGGGGTACACCAGGTTCAATCATCTGTTTGCATACACACATCCCCATACTCCCTCCCTTCCCTGACCCCCCCCTCGAGTCCCCCCCACCCTCCCTGCCCCAGTCCTCCAAGGCATCTTCCATCCTCAAGCTGGACTCCCTTTGTTATATAACAACTTCCCACTGACTATTTTACAGTTGGTAGTATATATATGTCTGTGCTACTCTCTCGCTTCGTCTCAGTTTCCCCTTCACCCCCCGCCCCCTCCCATACCTCGAGTTCTCCAGTCCATTCTCTGTATCTGCATCCTTATTCTTGTCACTGAGTTCACCAGTACCATTTTCAGATTCCATATATGTGAGTTAGCATACAATATTTGTCCTTCTCTGACTTACTTCACTATGTATGACAGATTGTAGTTCTATCCACCTCATTACATATAGCTCCATCTCATCCCTTTTTATAGCTGACTAATATTCCATTGTATATATATGCCACATCTTCTGTATCCATTCATTTGTTGATGGGCATTTAGGTTGCTTCCATGTCCTGGCTATTGTAAAGAGTGCTGCAATAAACATTATGGTACAAGTTTCTTTTGGGATTATGGTTTTCTTTGGGTATATGCCCAGGAGTGGGATTACCGGATCATATGGTAGTTCTATGTGTAGTTTTTTAAGGAACCTCCAAATTGTTTTCCATAGTGGCTGTACCAACTTACAGTCCCACCAACAGTGCAGGAGAGTTCCCTTTTCTCCACACCCTCTCCAACATTTGTGGTTTCCAGACTTTGTGATGATGGCCATTCTGATTGGTGTGAGGTGATACCTCATTGTGGCTTTGACTTGCATTTCTCTGATGATGAGTGATGTTGAGCATCTTTTCATGTGTTTGTTGGCCATCTGTATGTCTTCTTTGGAGAAATGTCTATTTAGGTCTTCTGCCCATTTGTGGATTGGGTTATTTGCTTTTTTGGTATTAAGCTTCATGAGCTACTTGTATATTTTGGAGATTAATCCTTTGTCCGTTGTTTCATAGGCAATTATTTTTTCCCATTCTGAGGGTTGCCTTTTAGTCTTGTTTATGGTTTCTTTTGCTGTGCAAAAGCTTTTAAGTTTCATGAGGTCCCATTCATTTATTCTTGATTTTATTTCCCTGATTCTAGGAGGTGGGTCAAAAAGGATCTTGCTTTGATGTATGTCATAGAGTGTTCTGCCTATGTTTTCCTCTAGGAGTTTTATAGTGTCTGGCCTTACATGTAGGTCTTTAATCCATTTGGAGTTTATTTTTGTGTATGGTGTTAGGAAGTGTTCTAATTTCATTCTTTGACATGTTGCTGTCCAATGTTCCCAGCACCACTTCTTGAAGAGACTGTCTTTTTTCCATTGTATACTCGTGCCTCCTTTGTCAAAGATAAGGTGCCCATATGTGTTTGGGCTTACTTCTGAGTTCTCTATTCTATTCCATTGATCTTCCTTTCTCTTTTTGTGCCAGTACCATACTGTCTTGATCACTATGGCCTTGTAGTATAGTTTGAAGTCAGGAAGCCTGATACCACCAACTCCATTTTTCCTTCTCAAGATTGCTTTGGCTATTCGGGGTCTTTTGCGTTTCCATACAAATCGTAAGATTTCTTGCTCTAGGTCTGTGAAAAATGCCATTGGTAATTTGATGGGGATTGCATTGAATCTGTAAATTGCTTTGGGTAGTACAGACATTTTCACGATGTTGATTCTTCCAATCCAGGAACATGGTATGTCCCTCCATCTGTTTGTGTCATCTTTGATTTCTTTCAGCAATGTCTTAAAGTTTTCTGCATACAGATCTTTTGTCTCCCTAGGCAGGTTTATTCCTAGGTATTTTATTCTTTTGGTTGCAATGGTGAATGGGAGAGTTTCCTTAATTTCTCTTTCTGCTCTTCCGTTGTTAGTGTATAGGAATGCAAGAGATTTCTGTGCATTAATTTTGTATCCTGCTACTTTACTAAACTCATCAATGAGTGCTAGCAGTTTTCTGGTAGAGTCTTTAGGGTTTTCTATATATAATATCATGTCATCTGCAAAGAGTGACAATTTTACTTCTTCTTTTCCAATTTGGATTTCTTTGATTTCTTTTTCTTCTCTGATTGCTGTGGCTAAAACTTCCAAAACTATGTTGAATAATAGTGGTGAGAGTGGACACCCTTGTCTTGTTCCTGTTCTTAGAGGGAATTCTTCCAGTTTTTCCCCATTGAGAACGATGTTGGCTTTTGGTTTTTCATATATGGCTTTTATTATGTTGAGGTAATTTCCTTCTATGCCTATTTTCTGGAGAGCTTTTATCATAAATGGATGTTGAACTTTGTCAGAAGCTTTTTCTGCATCTATTGAGATGATCATATGGTTTTTATCCTTCAAGTTGTTGATATGATGTATCACGTTGATTGATTTGCGTATATTGAAGAATCCTTGCATCCCAGGGATAAACCCCACTTGATCATGGTGGATGATTTTTTTAATGTGCTGTTGGAGTCTGTTAGCTAGGATTTTGTTGAGGATTTTTGCATCTATATTCATCAGTGATATTGGTCTGTAGTTTTCTTTTTTTGTGACATCTTTGCCTGGTTTTGGTATCAGGGTGATGGTGGCCTCGTAGAATGAGTTTGGGAGTGCTCCGCCTTCTGCAATATTTTGGAAGAGTTTGAGAAGGATAGGTCTTAACTCTTCTCGAAATGTTTGATAGAATTCGCCCGTGAATCCATCTGGTCCTGGGCTTTTGTGTGTTGGGAGATTTTTAATCACTGCCTCAATTTCCGTACTTGTGATTGGTCTGTTCATGTTTCTATTTCTTCCTGGTTCAGTCTTGGAAGATTGTATTTTTCTAAGAATGTATCCATTTCTTCCAGGTTATCCAATTGATTGGCATATAGTTGCTTGTAGTAGTCTCTCATGATGTTTTGTATTTCTGAGGTGTCCGTTGTGACTTCTCCTTTTTCATTTCTAATTCTGTTGATGTGCAACTTCTCCCTTTTTTTCTTGATGAGTCTGGCTAATGGTTTATCAATTTTGTTAATCTTCTCAAAGAACCAGCTTTTAGTTTTATTTATTTTTCTTATGGTTTCTTTCCTTTCTTTTTCATTTATTTCTGCTCTGATCTTTATGATTTCTTTCCTTCTGCTCACTTTGGGGTTTTTTTGTTCTTCTTTCTCTAGTTGTTTTAGGTGTAAGGTTAGGTTGTTTATTCGATCATTTTCTTGTTTCTTAAGGTAGGACTGTATTGCTATAAACTTCCCTCTTAGAACTGCTTTTGCTGCATCCCATAGGTTTTGGGTTGTTGTGTTTTCGTTGTCATTTGTTTCTAGATATTTTTTGATTTCCTCTTTGATTTCTGTAGTGATTCCTTGGTTGTTTAAGAGTGAATTGTTTAGCCTCCATGTGTTTGTATTTTTTGCAGTTTTTTTCCTGTAATTGATATCTAGTCTCATGGCGTTGTGGTCTGAGAAGATGCTTGATATGATTTCAATTTTCTTGAATTTGCTGAGGTTTGATTTGTGACCCAAGATGTGATCTATCCTGAAAAATGTTCCGTGTGCACTTGAGAAGAAAGTGTAGTCTGTCGTTTTTGGATGGAATGTCCTATAAATATCAATTAAGTGGAGATGGTCTAATGTGTCATTTAAAGCTTGTGTGTCTTTATTTATTTTCTGTTTGGATGATCTGTCCATTGATGTTAGTGGGGTGTTCAAGTCTCCCACTATTATGGTGTTACTGTCGATGTCCCCTTTTATAGCTGTTAGCATTTGCCTTATGTATTGAGGTGCTCCTATATTGAGGGCATAGATATTTACCATTGTGATATGTTCTTCTTGAATGGATCCCTTGATCATTATGTAGTGTCCTTCCTTGTCTCTTTTAATAGTCTTTACTTTCAAGTCTAATGTGTCTGATATGAGTATTGCTACTCCAGCTTTCTTTTGACTTCCATTTGCATGGAATATCTTTTTCCATCCCTTTACTTTCAGTCTATATGTATCCCTTGGTCTGAAGTGGGTTTCTTGTAGGCAGCATATAGAAGGGTCTTGTTTTTGTATCCATTCAGCCAGTCTGTGTCTTTTGGGTGGAGCATTTAATCCATTTACATTTAAAGTGATTATTGACATGTGTGTTCCAATTACCATTTTCTGAATTGTTTTGGGTTTGTATTTGTAGGTGTTTTCCTTTTCTTGTGTTTCCTACTTAGAGAAGTTCCTTTAGCACTTGTTGTAAGGCTGGTTTGGTGGTGCTGAATTCTCTTAACTTTTGCTTGTCTGGAAAGCTTTTGATATCTCCCTCAAATCTGAATGAGATTCTTGCTGGGTAGAGTATTCTTGGCTGTAGGTTTCTCTCTTTCAGGACTTTCAGTATATCCTGCCATTCCCTTCTGGCCTGAAAAGTTTCTGTAGAAAGGTCAGCTGTTATCCTGATGGGTTTTCCCTTATATGTTGTTTGTTGCTTTTCTCTTGCTGCTTTTAATATTTTTTCTTTGTGTTTAATTGTCGTTCGTTTGATTAATATGTGCCTTGGTGTATTTCTCCTTGGGTTTATTCTGTATGGGACTCTCTGTGCTTCTTGGACTTGGTTAATTATTTCCTTTCCCATGTTGGGGAAGTTTTCCACTGTAACCTCTTCAAATATTTTCTCAGACCCTTTCTTGTTTTCTTCTTCTTCTGGGATGCCTATAATTCGAATGTTGGTACATTTAAGGTTATCACTGAGGTCTCTGAGACTGTCTTCTAATCTTTTTATTCTTTTTTCTTTTTCCTGCTCTGTGGCAGTTATTTCCCCCATTCTATCTTCCAACTCACTTATTCGTTCTTCTGCCTCAGTCATTCTGCTGGTTATAGCATCTAGAGTATTTTTAATTTCAGTTATTTTGTTATCCATTGCTGTTTGTTTTTCTGAGTTCTTATGAACTGTTTCTTGTACTTTCTCTATTTTGTTATCGAGATTTTGTATCATTTTTACTATCATTACTCTAAATTCTTTTTCAGGCATTTTTCCTATTTCCTCTTCATTTATTTGGTCTTGTGGGTTTTTTTCCTGCTCCTTTGCATGCATGGTGTTTCTTTGTTTCCTCATAGTTGTCCAAACTTTTGGGGTTGCTTGTCCTGGTGATAGAGGTGTTTATAGAAGACTGTCCAAGCCTCAGACTAATGTCCAAGTATTGGATTAAACGAATATTAAGTCTAGGAAACACATACATGTATAAGACACACAATTACTGAATCCGTTAGGACATAAGGCTCTAGAAAGACCTGACAGAACCCCAGTGTGCTATCAGATATTCAAAGAGAAACCCAGCAGAAATTGACAACTGAAACAGAACAAATCAGAGACAAAAGCAAAAGCAAACAAACAACAAATAACACCCTACACATACAAACATCAATCCAGGGAGATTTTGTAAGCTAGGATCAAATATAGAAAAGAGCTGGAGTACCACCAGAGAGAATGGAGATTCTCAGAATGTAATTAGACAACTGTACTAAGAACTAAGATAAAGACAAAAGCCTAATATTAGATACCAAGGCAGTGCGTCATCTGGAGAATAGAGCAAGGAGTCTGAGCAGACCGATAGTGTTGCTTATAAGTATGTTAAGATAAAATAAACTTAAAAAGGCTGGTAGAAAGGGGAACAGAAGAGTGTAATGTGGCTGGAAATATGCAAATAAAAAGAAAGGAATAGAAATGTATAAAGATAGCGATGAAAGGAAAGTATGAGAGATATTTTGTCCATACTACCAAAAACTTAGCTAGATATAGAAGTATATAAAAAGGCAAAAAAAAAAAAAAAAAAGAATAAAAAATATCATTAAAAAATTATGTTATAAAACTTGTAGATCCCTCAGGGCTAAGATCGTATTTAATAAATCAAAAAAAAAAAAGAGAGAGAGAGAGAGAAAGAAAAAAAAAAAAAATCCAGAACTGATCCCAGAATGGACCAGTTCAATAGGTATTGATACTACTATTTCTGTTTCCTTAGCGTCTCAGCTGTAAGTGTCCTTCTCCTTGCCTTGGTTTTTTTTTTTTTGCGTTATTCTGTGACCAGCAGAGGTTCCTTTATTTTTCGTCTGTAAGGGTCGGTGTGTGGGGAGGGAGAGTGTACAATAGTGGCTCCTTCTCCTGGGAGTGAGTGAGCAGTGGCGCACTGTCGTTTCAGTCAGGCTTGGAGGTGCCTGTTGCAGAGGGCGCTGGTGGCTCAGGCGTAAACAGAAAGTCTTAGAGTTGGGCCTCTCTCGGGGTTTTTTTTCTTTTTGATGCTGTTGTTTTTTTGTTTTTTGTTTTTTTTTCTCTCGGCAGCCTCCCTGCTGCTGGCGTTGCAAGGGGTTTTAATCTAGCCCCGCCCGAGCGCCTGAGGGTGCTTGTTATCCCTGAGCGCCTTAGGTGGCCCGCAGGGCGTCTCTCCACTGCCTGTTGCAGAGGCACCGAAAGAGAGGGAGAGGCTACTCGCCCGGCTCCTCCCCGCCGCCCGTGAGCCTGCAGCCTCCAGCCGCCATCATGGCCGGGCAGCTCTCAGGGACGGGCACTCCTCTCCGCGGACCTCCTCCCTCCTGTCCTCTCGGTCCGTCACCCCACCGGCAACAATGTTTCTCACCCTGAACCAGCTCTCCGGTTCCCACTCTCCCGCTCCTCGACCCTCCGTTCAGCCGCGGATCGATGTCTCGGTCCAGGAACGCAGAGCTGCGCTGCGGACCCTCCGTATGTTTCTCACTCCCTCCCGTCTGCCACAGCTCCGCCGCTTCACCCTCTCTGAGCCCTCGTAGATGCCTCCCTACCGGCTATGTCGGGCTCCCCGCAGCCCTCTCTGGTGTCCGAGGCCGTCTGCTGGTGTTCAGCTGGTTCTCTGTGGGAATCACTGCGTCCTTCCGTGCATTCCCAATGCATCTGTGGAGAGGGATGCACTCCACGTCTCTCTACTTCGCCGCCATTTCAGCTGAGCTCCTATTACATTTTTAATGTAAGAATAAAGCTGAGAGAAAGTGTGGGCTACTTATATTGGAAGCTGAGATGTTTTCTTCTTAGCAAATGAGCAGTATATAAGCGAAAGCTCTTTGTGAACACAGGGGATGTGTATATCCTGCTAGTGACTGTCAGCCATGCAGATGCTAGTGGCCTTGGAAATTCATGGTGAATAGATATGGGGCAGTTGCTAGACCCAGAAATGTCCCAATCTTAACAATAAGATAAGAGCAAGAAGAACAGTTTATTTAATTAGAAATCTTGGATTTTTCTGTGTAGGGAATTGAAGTAAAACGTGGAATATAAAATTCTGCCTGTGCTAAATGTATAGAGTATACAGACTCTTATTGGACCGTAATTCCATTTCTATTCCCCTTTCCCCCAAGAAGCAAAGACACAGCCCTGGCCTCAGTTCTAGGCACCTGTTGGTCAGGATCTGAGGAATGGGGATGGAAGGTCGAGATGGAGTTTTAGAACAAAAATGGCTGCTTTTAGCTAAATGTAAGGCCAGATACTATAAAACTCTTAGAGGAAAACATAGGCAAAACACTCTATGACATAAATCAAAGCAAGATCCTTTTTTGACCCACCTCCTAGAATCATGGAAATACAGTAAAAAATAAACAAATGGGACCTAATGAAACTTAAAAGCTTTTGCACAGCAAAAGAAACCATAAACAAGACAAGAAGACAGACCACAGAATGGGAGAAAATATTTGCCAGTGAAGCAACAAACAAAGGATTAATCTCCAAAATATACAAGCAGCTTATGCAGCTCAATATCAAAAAAGCAAATAAACCAATCCAAAAATGGGCGGAAGACCTAAATAGACATTACTCCAGAGAAGACATGCAGATGGCTAACAAACACATGAAAAGATGCTCATCATCACTAATCGTTATAGAAATGCAAATCAAAACCACAATGAGGTATCACCTCACATCGGTCAGAATGGCCATCATCAAAAAATCTAAAAACAGTAAATGCTGGAGAGGGTGTGGAGAAACGGGAACCCTCCTGCACTGCTGGTGGGGCTATAAAATGATACAGCCACTATGGAAAACCGTATGGAGGTTCCTTAAAAAACTAAAAATAGAACTATCATATGACCCAGCAATCCCACTACTGGGCGTATACCCTGAGAAAATCATAATCCAAATAGAAACATATACCATAATGTTCATTGCAGCATTATTTACAATAGCCAGGACATGGAAGCAACCTAAATGCCCATTGACAGAAGAATGGATAAGGAAGATGTGACACATATATACAATGGAATATTAGCCATAAAAAGAATGAAATTAAGTTATTTGTAGTGGTGGGGATGGACCTAGAGCCTGTCATACAGAGAGTGAAGTAAGCCAGAAAGAGAAAAACAAATACCATATGCTAATTCATGTATATGAATCAAAAAAAAAAAGGTACTGATGAACCCAGTGACAGAGCAAGAATAAAAATACAGATGTAGAGAATGGACTTGAGGACATGGGGTGGGGGACGAAGGGGAAGATGGGAAAAAGTGAGAGAGTAGCGTTGACATATATACGCTACCAAATGTAAAATAGATAGCTAGTGGGAAGCTGCTGCATAACACAGGGAGATCAACTTGATGATGGGTGATGACTTAGAGCGCTGGGATGGGGAGGGTGGGAAGGAGTTGCAGGAGGGAGGTGATATGGGGATATATTTATGGATGCAGCTGATTCACTTTGTTGTATAGCAGAAACTGGCACAACAGTGTAAGGCAATTATATTCTTATAAAGAGCTAAAAAAATAAAAAATAAAAATAAATAATTTTTTAAAAAATAGCTGCTTTTGTGTAAATAAAATCACTTTCCCTTCTTCCAACTTTTGTTTTCTATTCCACAGATCTTGTAATGAATTGTAAGTTCAAAGTCCACTGAGAAGCAAAAAACAGAAAATAGTAAACACAATATTAAAGGTAAAACAAAATCAAAGAACTGACACTCTCCTACTCCAAGTCTTAATATAAACTGACAGTAAGGAGAAAGTGTGATATTGACCAAAGTATAGACAAATATTTCAGTGAAATAGAGAGCCAGGGAAATAGAATCACACCAGTACAGTCAACTTATTTTTGACAAATGAGCAATGTCAATGAAATGAACAAAAGATAATATTTTCAGTATAGGGTACTAGAACAAAGGGAAATTCACCACACCAACACACACACACATATACACACAATGAGCCCGGACCATCCACCTTTTACAAAAACTTAATAAAACGGTTCATGGACTAAGTGTAAATGTAAAACTATAGGGTTTCTAAATGAAAATATAGGTGACTTGAATTTGTGGATGACTTTTAAATTTTTTCTAGCTTTTGTGATATGTGATTGAGAAAAAAACTATGTATTTAGGTTGTGTAAGGTGATATTTTATTTGAACTATGTGATGAGGATATTTTAGATATAATATCAAAACCGCAATCCAGTAGAGAAAACAATTGATCAGATATACTTCATTACAATAAAAAAACTTGTCTGCAAGAGAAACTGGTTATACAATGAAAAAACAATACAAATTAAGTCTCATCACACACTTCTTAGGATGGCCAGTAAACAAACCAAAACAAAAGATAACAGCAGAAAATAACTAGTGAGGCAAGGATGTGGCTAAATTGGAATGCTTGTGCACTTTTGGTCAGAAGGTTATATAGTTTGGCTGTTATAAAACACTATGATGGGGAAATTAAGTTGGTAAAGTAGGAGGACCCAGCACATCTCAGCCCACAATCACATCAAAACCACAACTACAAATAGAACGATTCTTGCTGAAAGTGACATGAAGTCCAGCAGTATGGCTCTTCTACAACCAAGGCCACAAAGACAGAACCACATAGTTTGGTGGAAGGGAAAAAGAAGCCATCTAGTCAGGACCCACAGCTCTAGCAGGTGACCCCAGAAGACAAGGGCAGTGTCACAGCCTTGGGGATCCTCACTTGGTGAGACAGGACTGTGAGCCACATACTGGACACCACAGCCCTGGGGTATGACACTGTAAAGACAAGCCCCCTGAGCTGGTTTCAAAACCAGTGGGACTCAACAAAGGGCTGTCAGAAACCAAGGTGCTGCTCTTGAACAGTGTGTGCACAGACTCGCTTGCTTCTAGTCCCAGCACAGAGGCAGCAGATTGAAAACTGCCAGGTGCTCTGGCCAGCCTGCCAGGACCACCCCATGGTAGCCCCTAGATCAAATTGTGTTTTTGCTCCAGTAACTCCTGCTCCAGAGCTGCTTGCTACTAAGGAAAAGGCTGCCATTTCTAATGAGCCTGAGTGAACATGGAGGGAGTAGAGCCACCTCATGCCCTGGTCCAGCATCTAGCCAGAGTCAAAGAGAGCCTTTGCAGGTACTAGCATGCATGCCTGTACTTGGAAGGGAACAGAAGCTGCTCGGACTATAGCCCTTCCTCCAGACACATCAGAGACTGGCACTGCCTGCACACACAGATGTGCAAGCACTGGGGAAGGTGTGGAACCATCTTAGTCCCTCTTCCTGCCTCAGGCTAGGGTGGAGACTGCCATTGCTGTTACAACCACACAAAGGTAGGAGTGGAACCAGCTTATTAGTGTGGCTCCAACCCCTCTGGCCCTGACCCTGCCTATACCCAATGTGTGCACACCAGGGAAAAAGTGGAACAAGGTTAGAAGTGCAGTCCCAAGCCCTCAGGTCCCAGCCATATCCCCAACCATGGTGAACACCACCACCACATTGGGAAGAAGCCGAACTCCCTCAAAGATCCTGCTCCAGGCCTGTAGACCTTGGCACCACCCCTGATCAGGCAGTGACTCTAGCCCTACATGCCAGCAATACAGTGCCTGGTAGCACATAACAGGGAAAGATGCAGCCTGTGCTCACTTTAAACTTAGCTCTTCCACCAATGCCACTGAGGACAAGCAGACTTCATAGGGATGCTCCCACACATGGACACCTTCAAGACTGGGATAGGGAACTGTTTCACACAATCTCACAGAGAAAAACAGAGACTGTCAAACAAGATATAAAAAGAGAGGAATATGTTTCAGACGACAGAAAAAGATAAATTCACTAAGGGGGTGGGAAACAAATAAAAAAATAATAAATATTTTACTTGAAAAGAGTTCAAAGCAACACTAATAAAATGCTAACTAATAAAATAAACATGTGAAAATAATAGAAGAACACAGTGATAACTGCAACAAAGAAATAGAAAATATAAAAGAATTATCAAAGCTAAAGAATACAATAACTGAAATTTAAAAAAAACAAGGAGTTAACAGCAGAATGAAAAATAAGTTAAAACTGACACCAATGAAATACAAAGTACCATATGAGACTACTATAAACAACTATATGCCAATAAAAAAGACAACCAAGAAGAAATGGACAAATTCCTAGAAAGATACAACCTTCCAAGGCTGAACCAGGGAGAAATAGAAAATATGAACAGACCAATCACAAAAGTTGGAAGCAGTGATTACGAAACTTCCAACAAACAAAAGTCCAGGTCCTGATGGCTTCACAGGCGAATTCTATCAAACACTTAGAGAAGAGTTAACACCTACCCTTGTGAAACTCTTCCAGAATATTGCAGAGCAAGGAACAGTGCCAAGCTCATTCTATGAGGCCAACATCACCCTGATACCTAAACCAAAGATACCACAAAAAAAGAAAATTACAGGGCAATATCACTGATGAACATAGACACAAAAATACTCAACAAAATACCAAAACTGAATCCAATAATACATTAAAAGGATCGCACACCATGATCAAGTGGATTTATCCCAGGGAGGCAGGGATTCTTCAGCATCTACAAATCAATCAATGTGATACACCACATTAACAATCTGAATAAAAACCACGTGATCATCTCAATAGCTGCAGAAAAGCTTTGGACAAAATTCAACACCCATTTATGATTAAAACTCTACAGAAAGTGGGCATAGAGGGAACTAAACATAATAAAGGCCATATATGAAAAACTCACAGCTAACATCATTCTCAATGGTGAAAAGCTGAGAGCATTTCCTTTAAGATCAGGAACAAGGCAAGGATGCTCATTGTCACCACTTTTATTCAACATAGTTTTGGAAGTCCTAACCACAGCAATCAGAGAAAAAAAAGAAATACAAGGAATCCAAATGGGAAAAGAAGAGGTAAAACTGTCACTGTTTGCAGATGACATGATACTATACACAGAAAAACCTAAAGATGCTAGAAAACCAGAAAACTACTAGAGCACATCAATGAATTTGGTAAAGTTGCAGGATACAGAATTAATACACGGAAATCTTTTGCATTCCTATACACAAACAATGAAAGATCAGAAAGAGAAATTAAGGAAACAATCCCATTTACCATCGGGTCAAAAAGAATAAAATACCTAGAAATAAACTTAACTAAGGAGGCAAAAGACCTGTACTCTGAAAACTATAAGACATTGATGAAAGAAATCAAAGATGAGAAAAACAAATGGAAAGGTATACCCTGTTCTTTGATTGGAAGAATTAATATTGTCAAAATGACTATACTACCTAAGGCAATCTACAGATTCAATGCAACCCCTATCAAATTACCAATGGCATTCTTCACAGAACTAGAACAAAAAATTATAAAATTTGTATGGAAACACAAGAGACCCCAAAGAGCCAAAGCAACAATGAGAAAGAAAAATGGAGCTGGAGGAATCAGGCGCCCTGACTTCAGACTATACTACAAAACTACAGTAATCAAAACAGTATGGCATTGGCACAAAAACAGATATATAAATCAATAGAACAGGATAGAAAGCCCAGAAATAAAACCACACACATATGGTCAATTAATCTACAACAAAGGAGGCAAGAATATACAATGGACAAAAGATAGTCTCTTCAATAATGGATAGCTATATGTAAAAGAATGAACATTCTCTAACACCATACATAAAAATAAACTCAAAATGGATCAAACACCTAAATTTAAGGTCAAACACTATAAAATTCTTAGAGAAAAACATAGGCAGAACACTCTTTGACATGAATTATAGCCATATTTTTTTGGATCCATCTCCTAGAGTGATGGAAATGAAAACAAAAGTAAACAAATGGGATCTAATTAAACTTAAAACCTCCTGCACAGCAAAGAAAACCATAAACAAAACAAAAAGACAACCCACAGAATGGAAGAAAATATTTGCAAATAAAGCCACTGACCAGGGATTAATCTCCAAAACATAAAAACAGCTCGTGCAGCTCTATGTCAAAAAACAAACAACCCAATCCAAAAATGGGCAGAAGGTCTGAACAGACATTTCTCCAAAGAAGACATATGATGGCCAAAAAGCAAATGAAAAGGTGCTCAACATCACTAATTGTCAGAGAAATGCAAATCAAAACCACAATGAGGTATCACCTTACACCAGTCAGAATGTCCATCATCAAAAAATTCTATGAACAATAAATGCTGGAGAGGGTGTGGAGAAAAGGGAACCCTCCCACACTGTTGGTAGGAATGTAAATTGGTACAACCATGATGGAGAACAGTATGGAGGTTCCTTAAAAAAACAGAAATAAAACTACCATATGATCCAGCAATCACACTCCTGGGCATATATCCGTGAAAAACATAATCTAAAAAGATATATGCACCCCAATATTCATTGCAGAATTATTTACAATAGTCAAGACATGGAAGCAATCTAAATGTCCATTGATAGAGAAATGGATAAAGAAGATGTGGTATGTATATACAATGGAATATTACTAAGCCAGAAAAAAGAATGAAATAATGCCATTTGAAGCAACATGGGTGGACCCAGAGATTATCATACAAAGTGAAGTAAGTCAGACAGAGAAAGACAAATATCATAGGCTATCACTCATATGTGGAGTAGAAACTAACACAGCATTGTAAAACTATACCCCAATACAAAAAATTTTTAAAAAGTTACAAATGAACTTACTTATAAAACAGAAACAGACTTATAGATATTGTAAACAAATTTACAGGTTACCAAAGGGGAAACGCGGGGTGGGGTGGATGGATAAATCAGGAGTTTGGGATTAACATATACACACTACTTAGTATTTATAAAATAGGCAGCCAATGAGGGCCTACTGTATAGCACAGGGAACTCTACTGAATATTATGTGATAACATATATGAGAAAAGAATCTAAAAAAGAGTGGATATATGTATAACTGAACCACTTTGCTATATACCTAAAACTAACACAATATTGTAAATCAACTACATTCCAATAAAAAAAAATAATGAGGTGAAATGAAAATGAACTGAGGAATCAGGCAAAAACAGAAAGATAGAGAAAGTCACATGATGGAGAAACATGTCTGCCCTCCAAATTTTATACACAAATATTCAACACTTAAAAACATCTTTGCTGTAGAGACAAAGAGAGGATTACAAAACAAAAAAGCACACTTTTGAGAACAAGTAAGAGATCATTTTCCAAAATCTGGCTAAAAATTGCCAGAGAACTTTATAGAGACAGATGAGAGGATGAAATAAGTGATGACCAAGGCGTAGTGTAGCCCTGTTGTCTGATCCCATGAAATGGCTGAACAATGTTGTGAAACTTCTTGCTATTTCTAATACCAAGTGCATTTCCTGCTTTTTCTATTAAGGCACGCCCTCTTGTGGTGAAATTACAACGTTGCAACCAACTGCATTCCTCTTAAAGCAATAACTTTTCCTTCTCAAAATAGTAATAAAAAAAGCCTGTAATCTCTGCTTATTGCCAAGTTTGGCACTAAGTGCTTTATATATTATATAAGGTAGAAACTATTATACCCAACTTATAGGTACTCCAACTTTCTTATGGTCACACAGCAATTAAGTGGCTCTGAGGATTTCAAAAGAGGTCTGCTTTAAACCATTTTGGGTTGCATTAGGTACATAGTAGCACTTTAAGTAACCATCTGTTAGAGATTTAATTAACAAGTTATCAATAAATTAAATGGTTTATGAATTAATAAACCACCCCATTCCCTCTTTTGCAGCATGAACTTCTATTTGCTCTGCAGCCATCAGAAATTCTTTCATATGACTGGGAAAATGTTATACTTTTTTGGTGTATATATTAATTTAAAACTTTATTTTTAGGATTTAAATAGTTACCGGATAGGCCCCTCACTTATCATATGTGCAGAGAAAAGCAGGACCTTGTCTCTCTTCCTTTCTTTCTCTCTCTCCCCCTCACACACAGGCACACACACGCAAAGCTGAGTATCATCTAAGATAGTGAGGTTTATTTTTATCATTTTCAAGTTTACTATTTGTTTATAACTTGTTCCATGCTCACTTCTAACCCTAAATCCTTTCCAATATTAATAAGAAAAAGTCCACTCGTAGTATTCATTCTACTGGGACTGTTAAATCTCTGGCTTTCAGCCCATTACATTAAATAAGCACCCAGGACAGGTAGGTTCTTCAGCACACAAGTTCAGCTGTGGACATCTGAAGGTGTGCGTGTCCTGCTTAGGCTTTTGTAAGAGACAGAGTGGGGACAGGCATCACTGCAAACTGGAGGATGAATCCCCAACAGGATCTGTGCTTGCATGTGGAAATCTACATGCTCATGAGCACCAGGCTGGGACCGTCTGGGATGGTGAGGTGGCAGGTGGACAAGGCCCTTGCCGGGCATCCTCAGTGTCATGGGGTGAGACACAGATGGCCAGGCAGGAAAGTGTCTGGGAAACTGGGAGAGGTGCCTCTAACAATGCACAGGAACACAGGGCAGGGGTGCTTGCAAAGCAGGTTTTGTTTCATGGAGCAGTGGAATCAATATAATTTATAGGAAGATATTTCCAAGGGTGATAGTCTCTAGAAGGTCATAAAAATAATAAACAGAATAATCACGTATTTCCCAGAGTTGTTAGCATAAGCATGGTTTCAAGGGTGTAACAGAAGAAATGAAAGCATTGCAGCACCAGCTCTGGAGAGGGCCCATTATCCCTCTCCTCATCCAGAGGCTCCTGTCTCTCCCCTCCAGTCCACGCTGGAGGCCTTAGACTGGGGAGACTCAGCTGAAGAGAAGGCAGGCGAGCAGAGCATTGGCCTGCCTGTGTGAGAAGGAGAGAAGCTGGTTCCAACCAGCGCACAGCAGGATCATGTACCACCATCTGCCCATCCTGAGCCAGGAGCAGACCTACAGGGTGAGGCAGAGTTAGCGCACGAGGTCCTGCCTCCCCAGCTGACAGATGTGTGTTTGTAAACTGACCGGGTGGCCTGACCCCAAGCAAAACTGGGAGGTGAGCCACCTTGCTCCCCCACATCCCAATGGCATTCTTCCTCTACCCTCTCCTGCCAGGAAAGGGCCTGAAGTTTATATGCCCACTCACTAGACTGTTTGTATTTTAATCCTTCTCCCAAATGTGGAATCAACGGCTTTGTTACAATGTTGGGCATCAGTGTGCTCCAAGGGGCAAAGCAGGATCCACACACCTGTGACCACCACCATCAATACTGGCAGTGCCTGGGAGCAAGAGCCCTTTGTACCTGCAGACCCCTCCTGGACACACCAGGTGAATGGCCACATGTGTGGGTAACACTAGGCAGGGTGTGGGCAGAGCACGGGGTTGGGTAAGGAAATCAGAGTGATCTCCAGCTCTATGCGTTACCACTGTCATCCTGAGTGGACAACTCATTCACCTGTGACTTAACCAAGATACAACCCAGCTGGGTCTACCTAGCAGGGTGGCTCCAAGAAGAGCGCAAGTGAAATGCTTTGCCAATGATGAGCTTTCCTACTACTATGCTCGTAGGATATCGCCAGTGAGAAATAAGTGTGACCCTCCACCTGGGGTCCAAAGACCTCAAGAAGAACCTGCCAAGCCAATCATACAGAGAACAAGAAGTGTGTTTTCTTACCCTAGTGAGAAGAAAAGTATAAAAGAATGATGGGAAGGGAGGAAAAGTAATATATTGAAACAGGCAGGAAGGTAACATGAATTTATGAGCCAAATAATAATATTTCTGCTCTATGTATTCTGGAAAGTTATATATAGTTATATCTTCCTGTCTTATAAAGGAATTAGGTGATTTTTTTCAGAAAAACAATTCCATCAAATCAATAATACCTAAGAAGCGTATGATATAAAAATACTGTACCAGCTCTGTAAACTGTTCTCTTCCTTATTTCAATCAGTGGCATCACCATCACCTCCTCATCCCAGTCAGGCTCCTCCCTTTCTCTCAACCCCCCCCCCCCCCCACACACACACACTCCATCAACACCAATTTCACCCATTTCACCTCCACCTTGCATGCACTGCACCTCAGGTTCCCTCCCTTCTCACCCCTACCTCTCTACCCGCCCTCTAGCCCGGAGGCCCTTTGAAGGCACAGACCACACTCAGCTCCCTGTGGGTCTCCAGGTCTGGAAGGTGGTGCAGGAGCCGCACGCCAGGGGCAGCCCAGCAGAGCGGGAGGAGCGGGCCTCCCCCAGCAGCACGCCAAGGGGGAGGCTGCGGGGGTGGGGGGAGACGTGGCGCTCTGAGCCGGCCTCGCGCAGGCAGGAGGGCGGCTGCAGGAAGAGCTGCTGCCCCCCACACGCACGGTCCCTAAACGGCTCGGCCCTCCCTCTCCCCTCCCCCTCACGTCCTCCGGATGCCACCTGTGCCACCACCACGGTCCGGACCTCGAGCCCTAGCGTCACAAAGAACTGACCGTGACACCCGATGGCCGTATAACCTGGGGCAAGTTATTGAGCATCTAACCTGAAATGAGACTGATAATACCAATGAAATGGGGGGTGGGGGTGGAGGGAGGGCAGTGTGGGGAGGAGCCAGTGAAATGAGGCTTGTAAACAGAGGACCCCCTCAGCCTTGAGTCGCCCACGGGAAGCTTCTCCTCACCTTTCCCTGCCCGCGGTGCCTGCATCCTCAGGAAACCCAACTCCAGTCAGCTTGGACGTGGCCCCATGTTGTCCTGAAGCCAAAACCCGAGAGTCCTAAGGAGACTGAGCTCCTGTCAGCAGAGATGCTGACCCGGCGTCCCTGCCCAAGCCCCGGCGGTTCCTGCGGAGACACCGCTCCCCTCACCTGCACTCGGAGCCCAGGCCTGGAGGGTCGTGCGCGCGCTGAGGGCCAGAGACGCGGGCTCGGCCCCCCGTGGTCAGTGCGGGAAGTGCCGGCCGCGCCTCCCTCACATCCCTCACAGGTGGCTGGAGACGGCGCTCCCGCTGGCAGCACCGCTGAACCCATTAACCTGCGGAAATTCAAGCTGACATGGCGACTATATCCCATAACTTCTCCAAAAAGAGTTAACGAACAATTAATTGGAAACCATTTAGCGTGAAATGAATGGAGACGCAAAGTTTACAACCTACACCAAATTCACTCAAAAATTATTCACAGACAAATTTTAAATGCAAAATGATTCAAAATTATAGGAGAAACCATAGAAAGAAAAATACATGAGCTTGGGTTTGGTCATATAGATCATGAGCGCTGAGTTTTGTTTTTAATACAGTCACACATCTTAGTTTTTTAAAAGATTTTTCGATGTGGACCATTTTTAAAATCTTTATTGAATTTGTTACAATATTTCAAAAATACAGAACACTTCACGACTCTGAGTGTCATCCTTGTGCAGGCGCCATGCTCATCCTCTCTGAATGGATCCAATTTTAGCATATGTGCTGCTGAAGCAAGCACCATGAGCACTGAGTTTTAACACACAACACAGGAAGGGCAATCCACAAAGAAAAAAAAGTAATATTGTGAACTTTATATAGTTAAAGATTTCTACTCTGTGAAAGACCTTATTCTGAAAGTCAAAAGACAAGTCACAAACTGGGAGAAAAATATTTGCAAACACATATCTATTAAAGGATTTGTTTCAAATATACAAAGACATCTAACAAAGACCATTAAAATTAGGTAAAGAACTAAACAGACACCTGGCCAAAAAAGATATACAGATAGTACACACAAATATGCTCAACATCATATACCATCAGTAATTACAAGTTAACATAGGAATGATATATCACTGTTCACCTGTTAGAACTGTTAGCTGAAAACTGGGTTCCCCTCTTGGTGGGTGCCAAGCCAGAAGACAAAACTGAGCCACAGAAGGAAGGATTTATTGCTTAGAGCAAGTGAGGAGAACACTGGGGATCTTTCCTAAAGCAGTGTCTCCCTGAAAAGGAAAATGGGGTAAGTTTTCAACTGAGGATACATGCATATTAATGGAGGGGCTTGGGCAGTCTGTAGATTCTAAACTTCAGTTGCTTGAAGTCAGGAGGATCAGAAAAGGTCAACATCACCCCTTAGGTTCCAGCTGACCTGGTTGTGGAGCACTTCAGGCTAATCTTTACATTGAAAGAGAACTGGGAGTCTTTACAGCTGATATGTTATCTTTGCTATTGTTACTTCTCTTGCCTGATTAATAGTCATTTGTTTCTGCATTCTTTTGTCCTTTTAAGATAGTGATTACTGAGGGGTTTCTAGGTGGCGCAGTGGTTGAGAATCCGCCTGCTAATGCAGGGGACACGGGTTCTATCCCTGCTCCAGGAAGATCCCACATGCCGCAGAGCAACTAAGCCCGTGTGCCAGAACTACTGAGCCTGCGCTTTAGAGCCCGTGAGCCCCAACTATTGAGCCCACATGCTGCAACTACTGAAGCCCACGTGCCTAGAGCCCGTGCTCCGCAACAAGAGAAGCCATGGCAATGAGGAGCCCGCGCACCACAACGAAGAGTAGCCCCCACTCAATGCAACTAAAGAAAGCCCGCGCACAGCAGAAAAAAAAGACCCAACACAGCCAATAAAATAAATTAATTAATTTTAAAAAAGGTATTAATTACTGAGACCTGTTCAAGGGCAAGCATTGTGACCAGGCTGAGATCACAAAATGGCTTGGGCCAAAAATGGATTCTCTGCTGTCAAGAAAGTCATGACTGGTTTTCTTCCTCTGGGGAAACCTTACCCTATCTGCTTAAAAGCTCCCCCCTTGAGATATTTCACCCCTCAGTCTTGAGGGGTATGGTATTTTTTATATATTCTTACAATGTCAATTACTTAGCCATAAAGACAGATTGAACTGCTTATCCACACCGAAAATTGGATGGCACTCAAAAACACTACGTAAAAGTGTCAAACATAAATGTGTACATTTTGATTTATTTCATTTTTATGAATTTCAAGAACTGGCCAAACTGATGTATGTTTATACAAATCAAAACAGAGGCTGCATATGGTGGGAGTAAGAAGGTTTCCTCCCTAGGTTTACGAAATTCTTTAACCATAGCCCTTAGTTCACCCTTGGACCAAGGGGTAAAAATCCTGAAGCAGTTAGTCTGCAGCCTCAGGTAGCTTTGTTGTAAATGATAGCTGTGTAATAGTCCCTTCAGAGTAGAAATGCAGTTCGGACAGAGAATTAGTAAAACATGAGTACTCAGGGGAAAATGGAAAGAGGGAAGCAGTAGGGTTCATGTCAGTCCCTTGTATTTTGTTTTAGGTACCTTTTGTGTCTTTAATTTTACATCAGAATTTTGTAATGAGTCATTTAATGAAGCTATTGGGTTTCTTGGAGCCAAACCAATCAGCTTCCAGTATATCCGAGATCTCCATGAGCAACTAGCTTTTACTAATATCCACCCAAGGCCTCCCACTTGACCCAGTCTAGCTCAAATTGGATCCAATTTGATCCTGGACCCAGTCCATCTCCAGCGGTAACCACCAATAACTGCCATGGAACTGTGGACTGAGGGTGAGGACTGACCAGCATACCTCAGAGAAAGGGGGCTGCAGGCTGATTCCACATGAATGGAGCACTGCAGCTGCCACCCACAGTTCCTAAGGTGGAATTCAGGGAAGAATTCCAAACAAATGGGGAAATGCAGACAAAATGGTCACCAGTGCCCAGCATGGAATCCAGGGACAGTGCTTAGGGCTGGAGTTTTTCCCTGGGGAACCGTCGTCTAAAGCCAGTTAGATCAGGGGCTCAAACACAAAAACAGCAGAACTCAACCAAGAACTTACCAAGGGCTCTTGAAATGGCAAGAAAGACAGTGAACTCCAAATGAATTTTGTGTGGCATGATGCCTGTGATACTCCTGTCTCTGAATGTGGTCAGAAAACCACTTCAGAGCTTGTTGCTGCCACCAATCTGTTAGAAAATAAAATTCAACCGAGTACATTTGAAGATGTCATTGGCTTTGTTAAGTGATGCATGAATTGAGCAGCCTCCCATCTAGAAACCAGGAGAGTCTCCCAGGGATTGTACAAAATGATAAAAAGAATTTATGTAAACCAGGGTGAGACAAGGAAGTGATTAGCAAAAGAAAAGATTATTTTTAAAGGCAGAACAACTTTTTCAGGGGGAAGGGCATGGCAGCTGTTTCATCATGCAGGTTGTTTCTTCCTCCTCTAAGGGCTGGAAAGGACCTACAGGGCAGTTTGCTTCACTGGTGCTGACCAGAATATTCCCGACTAGTTGACTAAGTATACATTTCTGGTGAAGGCTGAAACTGCACTTAGATTAGGTATAAAGTCTAGGTTTGGTATTAGGGCTTTAGCGCTAATGATGCAATGTAAGGCCTGTGATTTTTTTGTTTTGTTTTGTTTTTGTTACCACCATCTACTTGCAACCTATGAAGCACAATTATCTTTCAGTGATTGGAAGCTCACCCTTGGGTAATGCACATAGTGTAGGATTTAACCAAACTTGTGAAAGAAAAATCTCATGCCACTTACTTGCAAGCTGTGTTCAGCAGAGCGCTGTTTCAATGACTAGAAATAATACTCATTTATGATATGTGTACTGAAGTGTTAAGAAAATTTAAATTACTTGTGTTAAGAAAACTTCTTAACAGTTACAATCTATGTTAGGCACAGTGTTCTCTCAGTGAAGTGTTTAATAAGACTTCTTTAAAGAAGTTTGTTACAAGCAAGTTGCAGTACAGCAGAGTGTGCTTTCAGTGAATGGAAGTGATACTGTTTTGCAAGGTGTTGTGAAGTATTTAACAAGACTTGTGAGGAAATGTTTCTTACAAATTCCTGGCAAATGGCATTGAACACAGAATTCTTCCAGTGCAGGGAGGTGATACCACTTCTGTCATGCATGGAGTGATGTGCTTCACAAGCCTTGTAATAAGGTAAGGTAGGTCATGAATACCCATTCTGTGAGCATGTACTGATGTGTTTAATAAGTAATTAAAGACATTTCTTATAAGCTACTTGCAAGCTGTGTTCAGCCAAGTGTTCTTTCTGTGCAATGAATTGATACTCACTGTGGAATGCATTTATTGTAATGTATAAGCAAACCTGCAATAAAGATTCTTCTGACAAGTACTTATAGACTGTGTTTAGCACAGCATTGTTTCAGTGAATGGAAATGATACTCGTCTAAGATACATGTACTGGACATGTGATTCACTGAATTTGTGTTAAGCAAACTTCTCACAGGCCAGTTACAAACTGAATTCGGCAGAGTGTTCTCTCAGTGAATGCATGAGATATGCTTTCTGTTGTTCATGCAGTCAAGTGCTTAATAAAAGTTCATTAGAGAAGTTTCTTATAAGCAAGTTGAAAACTGCTTACAGCAGAAGGTGCTTTAAGTCAATGGATAGGATACTATTCAGTGTCTGTGCAGTAAAGTAATTAACAAGACTTGTAATAAAATGTCTCTTATTACTCCTTGTGAATGGCATTGACTACAGAGTTCTTCCAGAGCAGGAGAATGATGCATCTTCCAAACTGCATGTAGTGATGGGCTTACCAAGAATTCTAATAAGATGTTTTTTAAGTCTATCTGCAAGGTGCATTCACAACAGAGTCCTTTCAATGAGTGGCAATGGTATCTACCCTGTATGGGAGGGAGTGATACCCATTCTGTGAGCATGTACTGATGTGTTTAACAAGGCATTGAAGACATTCCTCACACTTGCCAGCTGCATTCAGCTCACTGTTCTTTCTCCTAAAGGAATTGATAATCATCTTGTAGTGCATTTACTGTACTGTATAAGCAGAACTGTAATAAAGATTTTCTTACAAGTACTTGCAGTTTGTGGTCAGCACAACCTTGTTTCAGTGAATGAAAATGATTCTAATTCTGTGATATGTGCACTAAAGTGTTCACAAAACTTGTGTTAAGGAACCTTCTTAAAAGTCAGTTACAAGGACTTCCCTGGTGGCACAGTGGTTAAGAATCCGCCTGCCAATACGGGAGAAACAGGTTCAAGCCCTGGTCTGGGAAGATCCCACATGCTGTGGAGCAACTAGGCCCATGTGCCACAACTACTGAGCCCATGTGTCACAACTACTGAAGCCTGTATGCTGAGAGCCCATGCTCTGCAACAAGAGAAGCCACTGCAGTGAAAAGCCCATGAACCACAACTAAGAGTAGCCCCCACTTGCCGCTACTAGAGAAAGCCCACACGCAGCAATGAAGACCCAACACAGCCAAAAGAAAATTAATTTTTAAAAAAGTCAGTTACAAACTGCATTCCTGTTCTCTCAGTGAAGGGAAGAGATACACCCTCTGCTGTTCATGAACTCAAGTCTTTAATAAGACTTCGGTAAAGAAGCTTCTTACAAGTAAGTAGCAAGCTATGTACAGCAGAGGGTGCTTTCAGTCCATGAAAGTGATGCTTACTCTGTGATACCTGGAGTGAATTGTTTACCAAGATTCATAACCATGTGGTTTCTTAAAGTCTGCTTAGAAGGCAGGTACCCAGTTAAACCAGGTGAGAGACAATCGTGCCCTGCACTAAGGTAGTGACAGCAGAGACGACAAAGAGTTGAAGGAATTGAGGTAGTAGGATGTGTAGGGATAGGCTCCAGCTGTCAGAATCCTGTAAAGTGTGGTGGAGAGGAAGGAAATTGGGATGGAGAGTATAGGAGAATTGAGCATTTTGTACATGGGGGAAAGCAAAAGGGTAATTAAATCAGTGAGTGGTCTATTGAGCACGTTACTAGAGATTTCAATAGAGTTACACGTACAGGTGAAAAGCAAAGAGGGAGAGCTGGTCTGCAGATCCAGACTTGGCAGTTTGTTGCAATGTTGGCAGTCAGCTCCCTCAATCTGCAGGATTCAATATATCTTATAAATTGATAGTAGTGACATTTGGAAAACTTCTTGCTTTTTTTAACAAAAAAATGACTGCTGGGGAATTAAATTATTTAGCACTAAATTATGACCTAAATCAGGCAAAACCAATTGGAGATTTTATCAGATTCAAATCCTGAGACAAATAGAGACCAGCAATAAGGATCATGTCCTCGGATAGATTTTATTTATATATGTTATTTTCCTATTTTCTGATTAATCAAGCTGTGATCTCTTTCATACAGTGTCCAATGTTGCAGCTTGGATTAAAATGTAATTCAAAAGCTGTGAATAAGCATCAGCATTTTTCTTTTTTTATCTATGAACTTGGCTCAAAGAATAAGATTTTCATATTTTTTTTGGCAGAAGACTGTGAAATGCATTAATCATGTTTTTTAAAAAATTTCTGTTTTTATAATGCTTGACTTTATGACATCTTAAGAAGTGTGCTGGTTGAGGAGGGACTGCCCCTTCTGAGGCTAGCTGCTTCTTAACAGGGCTCAGAAGCACATCTTTCATGCGCAAACCAGTGGATTCAGAGTCTACAGCCCTAATCACCACCTTATCTAACTCTCACACATCAAGCCAATATTTCCCCTGCCCTACCTCATCTCAGGGCCAGGTCTCATGCAACTAGGGACCACCCCAGAGACTAAAGGCACTGGCATTGCTCAGACTAGGCAATCCTAAACATTTATTCTGCCCTGCCTTACATTTCCTTGGAAACCACAACAGAGTCTCTGGCTCAGGCTCTCCCCTTGCTCTTGACTCCTGCCCCTTGGTCAAGACCTGGTGCTTCCCCTGTGGCCCTGTGGGGCATGTGGTGAATCCCTCTCTGGGACCTGTGAGAAGAATAAACTCCTTTCTTCTAAGCCTGTTCTCATTTTTTGCTTTGGGCACACTGACTACCCTACCACATCGAATGTTTACATTCTTAGAACATGAAGAAAGAGTTATCATGGGGAAAATGGATTGTGGCAGATGTAAATAAATAATAATTGAGATGGGAAGTGAAAATGGACCAGAAGAAGAGCCCAGTGGGATATGTGCCTGTCATAGGGAAATGAGTAATTAAACTATTAAGATAATTTTTCTCCATCATTTCGCTATAGTTCCATAGATAATTACTTTGCCATTTTACTAATGTTTGAGGGACATATTTTTGTGAGTAAAACAGTTGCATATGAAAGACCATTTTCATGAATTTTGGCTGCCTGAAGCATTATCCAAGTAAGAATTATCTGAAGGCAAGATTGCATACCCATCTATTTACCTGCAGAAAAGTTGATGCATAAGTAATAAGAGGATAAAAAGTGAAAGATTCTACATTTCAAAGTTTGTGTTAATTCACAGATGTTAGAGTTGGAGCTAAATTACAGAATATCACTTAACAATGATTTCAGAAACGGGGATGTTAGGTCAATGACAAGTTTCTGAACTCATTAATTACACATTTACTCAACAAATCAATGTTATCTGTCTATTACATGTCAATCACTCTATCTATGGGCTGAGGATATAATAGTAAACAACAGACCAAATATTTTATCCCTAAAGAGCTTACATTACAGTGGGGTGGGACAGGTAAAAACCTAGTTACAGATAAGTACACTAAGAGATGTATGGTAAAGTTTTCAATGAAGAATAAGGGATTCATATTCTGGGCTCAAAATTAAATTTTAGACTTTCATTTTTGGCAATATGCTGGAGTAGGTTATCTCAAAAGTTTTTAGTGACAGTATTATAGAACACCAGAATAAGATATTTATATATCCTCTACCATCTAAAGACATAGTTCAGTTGACAAGAAAATAGTGACATTCTGAGGTGCTAAAAAGTGAACAGGGATTTGAAACACAAGGCAATTTTAATCCCTGAGTGGAGGGTGGGGAAAGTGGCTCTTTGTAATCCAGTAATTTAGGCAGATAGATAGGAGATGGACCCTTGCTTCTTTTGAAATGGGATGATAGAATTAAGATCCAGAAATAAAACTGAAACCACAAAAAAAAACTCTCCTCTCAGGTAAAATCTTTAGTGCAAAAACAAACAAACCAAAAACAAACAACAAAAAACAAAAAACTCTTTTGACTAATACAGAGAGACATAGGTGAACTTGTCAGTCTTGATTTAGATTCCAAGTTGGGATAATCATCATCCACATTTATCACTTTACACATTGGAGTTTTGGGTTGAATTTTTACCATCCATGACATTAGGAGCCCTAAGTGAAGGTACTAATAAGAAAATTTGTCTGTTGATGGCACTACCACTGGATTCCTTATCACAACCAAATCCAATGTCTCTGGATGGACAAGGCATCTATCTAGGTAGTACACTATTCCTACGGATTAAGCTCAGCTGAGTATGAGTTCAAAGTCAAAATTCCAAAAATTAATGCTGGGGGAAAATCCACCATAAATGAGATTCAGTAGCAAAAAAAAAAAAAAAAAAGCCCGAGTATTATAATCCACTTCTCCTCCCAAACTTGAGATAATAGAAGAGTTATACACTGAATTAAATGTTTGTTATTACTAAGGACACGAAAGACTTAAGTGCATAAAAATGTAGAGGCTCTAAAAAATGAAAAACCAGTTTTGAAAGAGAACCAACTCAAAACTTATGTAAGTAAAAATTGTTATTCATTCAAAATAAACAGAACTCTCAATGTATAAGCTTTACATGCAAATTATACACACGAAAAAAATTAATAAATATAGATCTGAAAAATATCTTTAATGAAGCATAGCGAAATTAAAGAGAAGGAAAATAAGAAACAGTGAAGGTAGAACGAGGAATGCACTATGCTTCAAGAAGTTATTTCAGAAAAAAAGCAATAGCGAACGGGCAGGACATACAATTAAAACAGACTATAACAGAGAGTTTTTAAGAACTGATAAAAGAAATATATCCTCAGCTTTGAAGATTTATGAGTCCTGAGCAAGATAAAAATAAATGCATATCTTGATATGTTGTATTGAAATCACAAAATTCAACAAGACAATATTTTACAAGCAGAAAGAAAAGACAGATTACTTAGAAATTAATGACCATGAGAATTATAGCTGGCTTCTCTTCTGAAAGAGTCAAAACTATAAGACAATGAGAAAATATCTCCTAAGTGGTGAGTTAAAATAACTGTTATATAGAATCATATGTTTAACTGTACCGTCATGGAAGAAGGGTGAATAAAGTTGTTTACAAACACAGACTGAGGGGGGAAAAAAAACCCTTACTGAAAGTAGTTATATTACTAAATGAATATACCTTACAAAATAAGAAAATGACCCTCAAAGTAGGGTGATATACCGAAAGAAATGGTCAGTGCAGAAATTGATGTGCATACTGGTCAATCTAAACAAGACTTGACAATTTAAAACAACGCTGATGCTGCCGACGGCCATGACAACAACGACCATGGTGAGCGTGAGAAGTCATCCGGAAGTGCAACGGTAAGAAAGACGCACCGTAATCCTGGACGGCAAAGGCCGGAAATTAATAGCAACAGTTAAAGAATTCACAAAAGACATTAACTGTAGACACGGTTTAGACTAGAAATACAAAAATGGAACAAAAATTTTAAGGATGAAGAAAGATCGAAAGAAAAAGAAATGATATACCTTAGCAACACTACAACTATCAGACTAAGTAAACTTGAAGACAAGGATAAAAAACCACCACATACTATCAAAGATATGGGTGCTAAACAATGACCAGAACAAAGCAATGTAATAGAATGACTATAATTTGTATGCATCTGAAAACATAGCTTCAAAATATCTAAAGCAAATATTGCACAATTGCAAAGGCAAACTTTGATAAGCGATGTATTAAAAAACGATAGGGCGACAAACTCATAGATTTGCTCTGGTGAACTGCATATAGGACCCTGAACTCAACATGTAGGAAAACACATTATTAAATAACTAAAACATTTACAAATTTGACCATATATTAGTTAATAAAGCTAATCTAAGCAAATATTAAAGCAAATATCATATACGCTATATTCCTTGATCTGAAATTAAACTAGAACTCAGTATAAATTAAGAACACCAAATAGTTTGCAAATTTTAAAGCAGACTTCAAAGTAATTCACAAGCCCACCAAAAAATCACATCGGATAAAATACATGTAAAATTCTATGTTTCCAAATAAAATTATGTTGAGATATTTATAATTTTAGATTTATTAAAAATAATAAAAACCTGAATCCATATGGCTGAATCCATAACACCATTGAAGGGATATGTTATAGCCTTAAAAGACATATATTAATGGAAAGTTTGCAACTTAGAAACCTAATCATTCAAATCATAAAGTGTGTCAAACAGCACACCTAGAAATGTACTTGGAAAGAAGTGCAAAAAATGAGAGCAGAAATGAATGAACTAGAAAATACAAATGAAATATAGGATCAGCATAATCAAAAACTGTTTCTATACAAAAGGACAAATAAAGTATTTTAAATGCTCTGTGAATAAAGACAGAAGAGTCTGTGATAGAATTATTGTGTGTGTGTATAAATATAATCAGTAGACGTTCTCCAGAGAAACAGACACACTAGGATACTTACATACACACACACAGACACATGATTTTGTATGTGTATATGTGTATACACATATATAAATTGTATAATATATAAATTGCATATATATAAAAATATTTTTTTATGGAATTTGTTCATGAAGTTGTGGCCAGTTCAAAATTTGCAGGGAAGGCAATATGATCAATATGCCTTAGGAAACCACAAATTAAAACTCAAGTGAGATACCAGTATTAAGTCATTAAAATATCTAAAATAAATGACTGACAACAAAAAACAGCAGTGAGGTAAAGTAAAACAATTCCTTATATATAGCTGTGGTAACATGAAATGATTTAATCACTAGGGTTTTGCAAGTATTTTTATAAAGTTAAACACCTATTCTTTGTGCCATAATTCAACACCTAGGTACTTACTCAAGAGAAATGAAAACATATATTAAATAAAAAGACTTATACAAAAATGTCCATAGCAATTACACTTATAACAGTCCCAAAGTAAAATCAACCCAGATGTCCGTTGACAGGAAAATGGATGAACAGATTGTGGTTTACACAATAATTACACAATGGAGTACTGCTCTGCAATAGAAAGAAACAGACTACTAGTAACTTCTGATACTCACAACATTAATAAATCACAAAATATAATAAGTAAAAACACTCACTTATAAACTATGCATACTGTACGACTGTTTATATCAAGTGCTCAAATAGACAACATTAATGTTTCAATTAGTGTAAGGCTTCCCTTTTGTATCCGTTTTGGTTCATTCTTGAGACAGAAACCACACAGTAATTTAAAGAGTGAAGCTTTAATATACAGAATCATTTTTTAGGGATAAAAGTAAATACTAAGCAGTACAAACACCTCTGAGACAACAGATAGTAAACATAGGGAGTGGTCCCTACTCTGGGGTTGAAGAGTAGCACCCTAGAAAGAAACACACGTAGAGAGGGTTCTCTCCTACGTGGCTGAGACCCACGCCTCGAGAGAAACACTGCGGCTCCAGCCCATGGAGGGTGAGGAAGGGTACTGAGATGCCTCCGGTCGGGGCTGGCAAGCAGGGACCCACTGTCTCGTGCTCGGTGTAACTCACTGGGAAGCCACCCAGTCAAGCTCCTGGGAGAGTTGCAGGGGTGCCAGCTGAACTCAGGAGGAGCTGACCTCTGGCATGATGGCAAAACTTGCTGGGAAGGTGCCCACGAAATTAACCCTAAAACTCACTACAAGTGAGCACGGATGCGTGTCCAGCGTGTGCCCCATGGCTGTGCACCATGGGAGCAAACTGGTGAAAGCACACCAGAGCCAGGGTGGGAAGACTTCTCCTTCTCCAGAATCCCTCTGGCTCCGCTGACTGATAAGGCTTCACACTGTGTGCAAGCTGGCAACAGAGAAAAGCATACAAAATCCAGCTCTGGTATTGCACCTCAGGGCAAAGAAAGGTGGGTTTGGAGCGGAGAAGCAATGAATTGATACCTGCCGAGTCCACCCCTTTGGCACTAGTCTTCCTATGCATCTGTCTATACTTGTGGTTCTGGTTCAGGGAACCAGTATTGGTCTCTGGCATCAGTGGATCTGAGACTCAGTGATAACATGAGGTGGAACATCTTGGAAAGGGGAAGTCCATGTTTTGACCCATCATAACTTCCATTCCTGCCACCATGGGCAATTTGTTCAAAGGCTTCTTGAAGGGTGACAGGGAAATGGGGCTGACTGACGTCCACAAAGCACATCACTTTTTTCCCCACCTGATTAACTAAGAATCTCTTTTGCAGTGGGTGCTCTTTGGTGCATATTTCTATGGGATACAATGTCATCGTGGTCTGTCCCATTCACCCACATAACTATTCCCTAGAATTCCTTGTCACTTATCTTATAATCCTATTCTTCCGGAGTCTTGGACATTCACCCAAACCGTTAGCAGTCGCCAATGAATCTGTGAGAGCTGTACTTCTGGCCATCTCTTCTTCCAGACAGAGGGAACCACCAACATACTGCTAAACGTTTTGCTTGCTGGGATTATTTCCCCAGGCATCCCTAGCTGACTGTAAATCTCCAGCTCTTCCCTTTCAGCTGCACCAGCATATCACGCAGACCCATGCACGTCAGGCATCGGGTCATAAGGAACTTGCATGGTGTCCTCTGCACAGGTTGACACAGAAGAGGCAATGCAGCAGGATGGTTGTAGAAGTGGTTGGATAGTCTCAACCTGCAAGTAAATTATTGATTTTTAAAATTTTAGTCTTGCATTGATTATTTTACTTTATTTTGTCCTCAATTTATATCTCTCCATCTTCCTGGAATGCTACATTCCGTCTGTTTCTTAAGATTTATTAAATTTGCTTGTATATGATGCTCCATAATTATTACAGTTTTACAGATTTTGCTTATAATTTTGTTGTCCATAATAAAAACTCCAATTTTTATTTCCTTCTCACTCTTGGTAATTATGGCCATTTCCAACTTAAGGTCTTCTTTATGGGCACATTACTCCACAAAGCATCAGCGTGAACAGCAGGTATTATTTCAGATCCCACAAGTTGTATTTTTTAAGGGTAACTGGCTACATAATTTGCAAAGTCCAGTGAAACATAAGAAAAATGAGGCCCTTGTTCAAAAGCAAAACATAAGGTCATTTCAAAGGTATTAAAATATAAAATGATCAATATTTTTCCTTTTTGCTCTATTCTCTCTCTCAACTTGCCATGGTTTTTAAAACTTGCTCTCTCTAGTGTCATTATAAGTAAAAAGTTATCATTAAGAATTGTTAGCATGAATAATATCATTCATCTTTATATTATGCAATGAGAATTTTAAATGCACGTATAAGGCCATTTAATTCAGATCCAGAATCACTAAACTTCCACAATTCATATTTCATAGCTTCTAAGTACACAGCTATTTCATTCCTATCAGAAGAGAAGAAATCCTGTATGGATCTCACTCTGCTGATTTTATTTCAAGTCTTGACACATGCACTTTCTACCGAAAGCTTTCTGCCTTCAGATTCCTCGTCAGTGAAGAAAAGGACCCCTGGGCTGTCCTCCTTCCTTCTGTCATCATTTTCAGTGTAAGTGGGTGGCTAATTTAGGGAAATAACAGAGAAAGGGTTTCTTGGGCACAGATGTGCCTTTGAATGCCATTTTCTTCTAGATTTGAAGCAAATTCTCTTTGTTTTTTTTGTATCTTTATTGGAGTATAATTGCTTCACAATATTGTATCAGTTTCTGCTGTACAACTGAATGAAAGAGCCACATGTTTACATATATCCCTACATCCCCTCCTTCTTGAGCCTCCCTCCCAATCTCCCTATCCCACCCCTTTAAGTCTTCACAAAGCATCAAGCTGATCTCCCTGTGCTCTGTAGTAGCTTCTCATCAGCCATCTATTTTACATTTGGTAGTCTGTATATATCGATGCTACTCTCGCACTACGTCCCAGCTTCCCCTTCCCCCAGTGTCCTCAAGTCCGTTCTCTCTGTCTGCATCTCTATTCCTACCCTGCCACTAGGTTCATCAGTTCCATTTTTCTAGATTCCGAATATATGTGTTTGTATATGGTATTTGGTTTTCTCTTTCTGACTTACTTCACTCTGTATGACAGACTCTAGGTCCACCCACCTCACTATGAATAGCTCAATTTCTTTTTCATGGCTGAGTAATATTCCATTGTATATATGTGCCACATCTTCTAGCAAATTCTGGTTTGAGTGCAAAGGGTTTGGTTTTCCGGATTGTTGGTTTCCGCAGGTATGGAGTCACAGACCTGACTTGTGCACCTTGGAGTCCTGCTGAGGGCCCAGGCATCTTGGGGCCAGCAGAATCCCGTGGCCTTGGAGCATCACAAGCTCTATGTGATGGTGGCCAGGCACACTGCACGTGTCCCCTAGCTCACACGTGGATGTGCTCGATTGTCCCGTCAGACTTCATGTACAAGACCTAAGTTCAGCCATCAAATAATTAAAGGTTTTAAGAGAACTACAAAAGCACACTGCACCAAGCACTGGACCCTGCGCATAGGCCATGTGCCGGGGAGCCAGCCCGTTGGAGAGGCACACGGCCTCTTGCTGTGCTGCTGAATTGTTTGAGTTAGGCGGCACTCAGAGAAAAAGGTGGCTTCTGCCACTAGGACTTTTCATCCACAAATTTCTTTCACAGACGTAAAACTCACTAAAATCCAAACTGTACAATAATTGTTTATAACAAAATATAAAGATGTCATTTTATATTAAGATTATAATTAAGGTAGTAATTTTGCTTTCTCAACCTATTTTACAAGTATATGGCCTTGAATCTTTTGTTTTTTATAAGTTTATTTATTTATTTTATTTATTGGCTGTGCTGAGTCCTCGTTGCTGCACACGGGCTTTCTCTAGTTGCTGAGAGCAGGGGCTGCTCTTCATTGTGGTGCGCAGGCTCCTCATTGTAGTGGCTTCTCTTGTTCTGGAGCATGGGCCCTAGGCGTGTGGGCTTCAATAGCTGCGGCACATGGGCTCAGTAGTTGTGGCTCACGGGCTCTAGAGCACAGGCTCAATAGTTGTGGTGCATGGGCTTAGTTGCTCTGTGGCATGTGGAATCTTCCCAGGGCAGGGCTCGAACCCGTGTCCCCTGCATTGGCAGGTGGATTCTTTACCACTGTGCCACCTAGGAAGTCCATGGCCTTGAATCTTTAAGAGATATATTGTTCTGTAAACCTGAAGGACTCATGTTTAAAAAGCTCTTTGCTCTAGTTAATGATGACTTTTTCAATGACAGATGTTTAATTTTTAAATTTATCAGAAATTTAATTTAAATGTTAGTGACATTTCAGTAAAAATTCCTGTTTTTCTTTTTACTTAACATGGAAAATAAGATTAATTTTATTTTCTTTAAAGATTGCTTTACCTATTGGCAAATCTTAGGTAAGAAATTCTTAAGTTCTACTGTTTTCCAAACACATTTAATTCTTTTTTTTCCTAGCCTGTAACGATTGCTTTCTTGGTATTTCCCTTTACTATGCTTAATTTCATTAAAAATTTTGTTGTCATAGTGTTGAGAAATAATTTCCCAGTGATTCTATGGAATAAGATACTATTTTTACAATAGAGGAATTGGGAGCCACTTCTCCTGAATCATCTGAGGTTTCGTTTCTCTACATCTATATTAATGTTTTGTGTATTCTCACTTGATTTAAACGCTGTCTGTGATCTGAGTTACCATGAAGGGAATAAATTTAAAGAAAATAAAGAAAGTAATTTCATATTCATAAATTCACTTACTATCTAGTAAGAGCTTTTCATATGATGGAGAGGAGATACTCCTTATTTAAACGAATACTTAATTAAATCATTATCCTGTAGTAAAAGTCCGATGTTAAAAAGAAAGTAAAAATAGAAAAATGAAAAAAGAAAAGGATAAAATAAAGATAGAAAACTTACAATACAGAGAATTAATCAAATATAATTTCCATTTTGGAAACAAGTTTGTTTTGAAAAAAGTTGTTTTTAGCAGTCATTACTTTTTCTATATTATTCTTTCTTATAGCATGGAATACATATGAGTTCTTGAAATATTGATATAATTTTCTGAGTATATTAAAGTATATTAATAAACATTGAGGGCTGAGCTTTAGCTTTTTTCCTATGACTTTTAAATTTAATAATTCCAATTGACTTGATGAAACAAATAAATCAGTTCAGCTGAACCTCAACTGCAATATGTATGTAAATATTCTTTGTATTCAAATTGTGAAAGGACCAGAAACTGAAGTGCCCAGAGCTGAGTTTTCTATTCTCTGAGGGATTGCTTGCAATAAACAAGGTATGTAATGAACTTTTGTAAAACATGTTGGAGACCCAGTGACCTGGGTGTCATGCATCTCAAATGGGTAGATTAAAAAACAACAAAAAAGTGGTTTTTTGCAGTAAGCTGTATGATAATATCAATCATCTTCATATGATCCAAGCTTTATATACAATTATTATATTTTGAATATTATGAGGCTTTTGACCATTTTCAATGCACATAAGGTCTCAGCACAAGATAACATTGGAACGTTCTAAAGAATGTCAGTTTGCAGAGGGGAGGGTTCTGTCACTGTAACTCACAGAGAGAATTAGCTGTTCTTCATGTGAAAGATGAAGAAAGGAGAGAAAAACTGTTTAGTTGCTGCCATTAGAACATTGTCATTAAGAGTGTTGGAAAAAGTCATCCAGTACCCTCTTGGTGGCAGAGTAAACTCTTTCAGTGGAGAAATTCAGAGTCATATCATTTCAGTATGTCTCCCTTTTGACCTAGAAATTCAATTTCCAATAATTTGTTATTGAAAAATATCACAGTCTGGCACAGTTTTCTTTTATGTTGAATACTCATTATAGTATTGCTTATATTGTGAAGACTCTTCAATGGGAGATTGAATAAATAAATTGTATGATGGGAAACTTGGGGGCCACAAACACATTTGTTGTAGATTAATATATAATACACAACACGTAATTATATAAAATATATTAACATATTAAACATAGAGCAAGTAACAAATAATGGATCATAATAATACACTTAATATTTATAACACAGGAAATACATATGTGATATAAACTGTTAAATGGGAAGATGATTATAAAATATTATTTTTACTATGTTTCAGAATGAGTAGAGATGGATCATATTTACGCATACCAGAATAATAAAGTGAGATGGACAGAGAAAAAGGTTTATGCACTACCCATCACAAGGTTAATGGTATCTGTATTTCAATAGGGCCACAGATGCCTTTTAATTTCTTTTTTATTCTCCAAATTTTTAAAATAAATGTATGAGGAATCAGACCAGTAAATGTTCTTTGTATAAAGGAGGAAAAAAACTGTGCCATAAACAAATTCTGGAATGGATACCACCAGAAGGAATTTTAGCTTCACTATGAACCCTCAAATGGGTCATGAATTTGTGTTAAATTCTTCATACAATGCTTACATCTTAATTATTAAATATATAACATTTTCCTGTTAATGCCCACAGTACTCTCCGCATAGGTGAGATATTGATAAAAGTTGAGATGTGTTGCTAATAAGAAAAAATAAATAAAGAAATGGATTCTCGTGTGACAAATTTTTAACGGTATTTAAGACAAAGCTTAACTTGACTTTATAGTGTATTTCCTGCTCATCTGTGTATCCCCCATGATCTTGTGCTCCAAAGTCAAAATGCCAGCAGCTGTAACTTGATTTCTGCTTTCAGTACTTATAGCTCTGTTAAATTCCTTTAACATCTTTTACCCTTCAGTTCCTCATATATAATTTAGTGTTATTAGCACTATTTACAATGCTTAAAAAGAAGTTATTTTCCCAAGGTCACATAGCAGACATTAGAGCCATCAACCCAATGTGGGTAAAGGGAAATTGAAACTGTGATGTTGGGGTTAGTAATTTTTTTTTGTTTTGGTGCACTCCGCAGCATGTGGGATCTTCCTGGAGCAGGGATTGAACTCATGTCTTCTGCATTGGCAGGCGGATTCCCAACCACTGCGCCACCTAGGAAGCCCAGGGTTAGTAGTTTTTATGCACCTACTTAAATGTGAGTAAAATATACTTGAATAGAAGAAAACTGAAAGAGAATAAAAGAAAAATCATGGTGTACATATGACAAGTAATCAGAAGTCCACATTTGAGAAAAATGTACCCATCCTCTGAACCTCAGCTTCTAAAGAAATATTTAAGACTATTTGTGTAATGCAATGTGACATCTGGGCCATGATTCTGGAACCAAAAAGGGACATTCATGGAAGAAGTCTGAAATCTAGATGAAGTCTTGAATTTAGCTAACAGTAATATATTAATGTTAATTTCTTAGTGTTGGCAAATGCACTATGGTTATGTACATGTTATCCTTAGGAGAAATTGGATGAAGAGTATATGGAAAGTCTCTGTGTTAACTTTGTAATGCTTTATAAATGTACAATTACTTTTTGAAGTTTATTTAATTAGTACTTCATAAATTAGCTAGCCATGCCTTTGTCTAATACCATACTGTCCTCTAATTTTATCTATCTGTATACTTAATTCTTTTTCTTTATTTAGTTTTGTCTTTTTTATTCTGGTAAATCCTATATAACATAAAATTTACCCTTTTTTAACCACTTGTAAGTGTACAATTCAGTGGCATTAAGTATATGCACACTGCTGTCCAATCATCACCACCATCCATCTTGAACCTGTTCATCATCCCAAGCTGAAACTCTGTAACCATTCATATATCTGGCTTTGATTTAATTTCAAACAGCAGGGGAACTGCATCTAACTGACTCTACCTTTTACCTAGGTAGATTCTTAAGTGCATGTATAGTAATTGATGTTTCCTTGTGGTAATGAGAGTGACTTTATTTAAAGATATAGAAACACCTCTGCTTCTAATTCTAAGCAAAAGAAAATTCAATTCATCCTTGATTTAAAAAATAATAAAATAGAAATGACCACTGTTATTTTCCCCCAAAGCGTAATTATACTGTATAAAGGAGTTATAGGAAATTTACTGTGCCGTGTGACTACCCTACACTTGCTATATCTGAGCCTGGTGTATCTTTGGGCTATTTTTTTTTCTTTTCTCCATTTATGTAGTGCAGTTTATCTCAGAATCGGAATATCTTGATTCCATTTGTTGGATCTGCCACAAACTAACTAGCTGTATTATACTTTGAAAGTCTATTGGGCCGCACTCCCCCCAACCCTGCCGCCCGCACATCCCAGCCGGCCAAGTCCTTTTCAAATTTAAAGGCGGTGAGGCTTTCAAGCCTCCCACCCCAGGTGACTTTTCAGGGGTCTCCCCGCTAGAGGTCTCCGCCGAGGAACATGGCGATTGTGGAGCAGGTCCAGAGCCTTGAGCTGCAGCACGAGCTCTATTTCCGAGTCTAACACCTATAACTCAAGGTGAACACATCCATGTAACCACCACCCCAGTCAGGACCAGCACATCCACAGCCCCCAAGAAGCCCCCCATTCTCCAGCCATTCCTCCTCCTGATTCCTGCCTCCTCAGTCCTCACCAAAGGTCACTGGGAAACTAATAATTTTGAAAATCTACATGGAATCAACAAATCCCTAGAAAATATAACAAAGAAAAATACTCAGGAAGTTTAAATTTTCCTATAAACAGTAAATAAACTGATTGAGTTTTCAAAAATATTCCAGCAAGGAGAGCCCCAGCCTCAGATGGCTTCACTGGAAACCTGTAAAAAAAAAAACCCTCAAAGAATGCTATACGATTTCTTCTGGAATGTAGATGCTACTGATCTCCTTTATGAGACTAACAAAACCTCAATGTCAAACCCAGTGGCGAGCATACTCATAAATCAACCAGTGTGATGCACCACATTAAAAAATTGAAGAATAGGAACTATATGATCATCTCAATAGATGCAGAAAAGCTTTTGACAAAACTCAACACCCATTTGTGATAAAAACTCTCTGGAAACTGGGCATAGAAGGAATATACCTCAACATAATAAAGGCCATATATGACAAACCAACAGTTGACATCATACTCAATGGTGAAAAGCTGAAAGCATTTCCTATACGATCAGAAACAAGACAAGGATATCCACCCTCTCCACTTTTATTCAACATAGGTTTGGAAGTCCTAGCCATGGCAATCAGAGAGGAAAAAGAAATAAAAGCAATACAAATTGGAAAAGAAAAAGTAAAACTGTCACTGTTTGCAGATGACATACTATACATAGAAAATCCTAAAGATGCCACCAGAAAACTACTAGAGCTAATCAATGAATTTGGTAAGGTTGCAGGATACAAAATTAATGCACAGAAATCTCTTGCATTCCTATACACTATCAACAAGAAATCAGAAAGAGAAATTAAGGAAACAATCCCATTTATCATTGTAACAAAAAGAATAAAATACCTAGGAATAAACCTACCTAAGGAAGAAAAAGATCTATACTCAGAAAACTATAAAACACTGATAAAAGAAATCAAAGATGACAAACAGAGGGAGAAATATACCATGTTCTTGGATTGGAAGAATCAATATTGTGAAAATGACTATACTACCCAAAGCAATCTACAAATTCAATGTAATCCCTATCAAATTCACAATGGCATTCTTCACAGAATTAAAACAAAAAGTTTTTACAATTCGTATGGAAACACAAAGGACCCAGAATAGCCAAAGCAATCCTGACAAAGAAAAACAGAGCTGGAGGAATCAGGCTCCCTGACTTCAAACTATACTACAAAGCTACAATAATCAAGACAGTATGGTACAGGCACCAAAACTGGAATATAGATCAATGGTACAGGATAGAAAGCCCAGAGATAAACCCACACACCTATGGTCACCTAATCTATAACAAAGGAGGCAAGAACATACAATGGAGAAAAGCCTCTTCAATAAGTGGTGCTGGGAAAACCGGACAACTACATATAAAGCAATGAAATTAGAGCACTACCTAATACCCTACACAAAATTAAACTCAAAATGGATTACTGTATTTGACCTACCTCCTAGAGTAATGGAAATAAAAACAAAAATAAATAAGTGGGACCTAATGAAACTTAAAAGCTTTTGCACAGCAAAGGAAACTATAAACAAGACGAAAAGACAACTCTCGGAATGGGAGAAAATATTTGCAAATGAATCAACAGACAAAGGATTAATCTCCTAAATATATAAACAGTTCATGCAGCTCAATATCAAAAAAAACAAACAACTCAATCAAAAAAAATAGGCAGAAGACCTAAATAGGCATTTCTTCAAAGAAGACATATAGATGGCCAAGAGGCACATGAAAAGATGCTTAACAGCACTAATTACTAGAGAAATGCAGATCAAAACTACAATGAGGTATCACCTCACACTGGTCAGAGTGGCCATCATCAAAAAATCTACAAACAATAAATACTGGAGAGGGTGTGGGGAAAGGAAACCCTCCTGCACTGTTGGTGGGAATGTAAATTGGTACAGCCACTATGGAGAACATTATGGAGGGTCCTTAAAAAACTAAAAATAGAACTACCATATGACCCAGCATTCCCATTACTGGGCATATATGCTGAGAAAACCATAATTCAAAAATACACATGTACCCCAATGTTCATTGCAGCACTATTTACAATAGCCAGGACATGGAAACAGCTTAAATGTCCAATGACAGATGAATGGATAAAGAAGATATGATACATATATACAATGGAATATTACTCAGCCATAAAAAGGAACAAAATTGGGTCATTTGTAGAGATGTGGATGGACCCAGAGTCTGTCATACAGAGTGAAGCCACAAAGAGAAGAACAAATATCTTATATTAAGGCATATATGTGGAATCTAGAAAAATGTTACAGATGAACCTATTTGCAGGGCGGGAATAGAGATGTAGACATAGAGAATGGACATGTGGACTCGGGGCGGGGGAGGGGAGGATGGGGAGAGTGGGACGAATTGGGAGATTAGGATTGACATATATACACTACCATGGGTAAAATAGATAGCTAGTGGGAGCATGCTATAAAGCACAGGAAGCTCAGGTCAATGTTCTGTGACCCCCTAGATGGGTGAGATGGGGACAGGGTGTTGGGAGAGAGGTCCAAGAGGGAGGGTATATAGGTATACATATAGCTGATTCACTTCGTTGCACAGCAGAAACTAACACAGCATTGTAAAGCAATTATACTCTAATAAAAAAATTTGGAAGAGGAAAAAAAAAAGTCTATTGAATCTAAGGAATTTTAGTTTCTTTAAACCTAAAATAAGGGAATAGAAGTCAATTACTAAGTGTATTTCCAACTTTAAAACTATGTGAATGACTTTTCATGATGTTATTCATTTATTTTGCTTTTCCCCATTTTGTCATAAATAGAAACTTTAAATGCTTTGGGAATTTTAAAACATATTTGCAAATCTTTTACATTTCCCATCATAAAGGTGGAATCGAATTCCCTTTCCCTTAAAGATGGATTGACTTCAATGATTCGTTTCTAACAAGTAGATTGGCTGGAAACTTGACTGTATGACTTCAGAGTCTGGGTCTTAAAGTCAAAATAGCATCTGCCTGGTTCTTAAGGGACCTAAGTTACTTGCCTTAGAATTCTGTCTAAGGTTGTTGTGAGGGAAACAAACAGCCACAAGGAAAGCGTGCTGGGAGGTGTTTTGGCCACAGTCTCCACTGTGGTCTCAGCCAGGAGCCACCAGCACCTGCCGGACATCTGATTGAAGGAAGCTTCATTTAATTCCAGCCCCACAGAGTCTAGCAGAGTAGAGAGAAGCCGACCCCACTGAGCCCTGCCCAAGTTACAAGCTCACAGGCAAAACATGCCACCACATTTGGAGATAGATTTCTATATAACTATAGAAAGTTGAAAACATGAGTGATAATCAAGTTTACATATTATATATTGTTAATATCATGCAAAAACAGTAAAGGTGAAAATGCATAAAGATATGAGAAGACATAAGAAAAAAGTGATATACAGAAAAAGAGTTATTCCAAATTGTGTTAAAGCTAAGACAGGGTGTGGTTCTGACAAGGCAGGGGAGAAGTACTACTTTCAGGATACTAGCTCAGTTTTATGACTGTAAAAATGATGAAGTAATAGTGAACAAAGAGCAGCCAACTTTTTATTAAATTCCAAAAACTGAAGAATGTAAGACAATTTTTTTTCTTGAAAAGTAACTTCATTTTTCTCCATTTGTGGAATAGCTTATTGAAACAGAGGGTTTTTTAGCTTAAATTAAAAACATAATAGGATTAAATTGTTTGACTAGTTTGACTACTAAGTTGCAAGTCCTCAGATATTAAATTATAAACCACTAAATAACTTACATTCAAAATGAAATATTTCTGGGACTTCCCTGGTGGTCCATTGGGTATGACTCCGTGCTCCCAGTGCACGGGGTCCGAGTTTGATCCTTGGTGAGGGAACTGGATCCCGCGTGCATGCCACAACTAAGAGTTCACATGCCACAACTGAGTCCACATGCCACAACTAAAAAAGATTCTGCATGCCGCAACTAAGACCCAGCACTGTCAAAACAAATAAATATTAAAAAATAATAAATTTAAGGGACATCCCCGGTGGTGCAGTGGTTAAGAATCCACCTGCCAATGCAGGGGACATGGGTTCAATCCCTGGTCCAGGAAGATCCCACATGCCACGGAGCAACAAAGCTCATGTGCCATAACTTGTGAGCCTGTGCTCTGGAGCCCGTGAGACACAACTACTGAGCCCACATGCTACACCTACTGAAACCGGCGCACCTAGAGCCCATGCTCCGCAACAAGAGAAGCTGCCGCAATGAGAAGCCTGTGCACCACGACAAGGAGTGTGCCCCGCCCCCACCCTACCGCAACTAGAGAAAGCCCGTGGGCAGCAACAAAGACCCAAAAAAAAAACAACTTATGCGAGGTCTCACTTTATATATTGGTTGGCCAAAAGGTGACTTTGGTTTTTAAGTAAAAATAAAACACACATTTTTCATTTTTACCAAGACCAAGAACTTTATTGAAAAATGTATCCACGATTTTGTTTCACTACCTTCTGCCATTTTTCAGGCAACTTCAAAATTTCATCTTCCCAAAACTTTTTATCTTTTTGAGCAAAGAACTATTCCAGGTGGCTTTTACAGTCTTCCAGGGAATTGAAATTTTTTCCATTAAGAGAATTTTGTAAAGACTAAAATAAATGGAAATCCAAAGATTCAATGTCTGGTGAATATGGTAGATGAGTCAGAACTTCCCAGCCAAGCTGTAACAGTTTTTGCCTCGTCATCAAATAAACATGCGGTCTTGCGTTATCCTAATGGAAGTTTATGCGTTTCCTGTTGACTAATTATGGATGCTTCTTCAAGTGCCACTTTCAGTTGATCTAATTGGGAGCAGTACTTGTTGGAATTAATTGTTTGGTTTTCCAGAAGGAGCTCATAATAGAGGACTCCCTTCCAATCCCACCATGTACACAAGGTCACCTTCTTTGGATGAAGACCTGACTTTGGTGTGGTTGGTGGTGGTTCATTTCACTTGTCCCATGATCTCTTCCGTTCCAAATTATCATAGAGTATCCACTTTTCATCATCCATCACAACTTGTTTTAAAAATGGAACATTTTTATTATGTTTAAGTAGAGAATCGCATGCAGAAATTTGGTCACGATGGTTTTTTTTTTACTTAACTTACGTGGAACCCAAACATCAAAGTGATTAACATAACCAAGCTGGTGCAAATGATTTTCAACCCTTGATTTGGATGTTTTGAGTATGTCCGCTATCTCCTGTGTGGTATAATGTTGATTGTTCTCAATTAATGTCTCAATTTGATCGCTATCAACTTCAACTGGTCTACCCCACTGTGGAGCATCGTCCAGCAAGAAATCTCCAGCATGAAACTTCACAAACCACTATGACACGTTTGGTCAGTCACTGCACCTTCTGCATACACAGCACAAGTCTTTTTTTGTGTTTCAGTTGTGTTTTTACCTTTCTTGAAATAATAAAGCATAATATACCAAAAGTATTGCTTTTTTCTTCCATCTTCAATATTAAAATGGCTACACAAAAATTCACCAATTTTTATGTTTTTTTTAAAATGCATGCTGATATGACAGCTGTCACAATACAATCTAAGGAAATTGTTTTGAATGAATTTAAAGACAACTAAGCAGTACTAGAGCCGTCTTACGGAAAACACTGAACAAACTTTTTGGGCAACCCAATATTTTCTCATCTTTCCTATCGTCCATGTTATGGTCTCTAACAGAATTGGGGCACTGTGGCAGCCATACACTGGACTACTTAGTAACAAGGATCTGTCTTGAACAAACCAATTTTTTCTATAGCAAATTTACAAGAATAGCAACATAAGCTATGGTAATTGGGTTGTTGTTAGTTCCAGATATGTTGATGATCTCATCATTCACTGAATGAGTTTACTCTACAGGCCATTTCATGTAGAAACATACAAACAGCTGTAGCTTTCCTGAAATCTCTTACCTACTTATGTCTCCTCTTCCTAAGAAAGGTACCCAAGAGCCCTTGGTAAATATTATCCTGTAACACAAGAAAAGTTGGCCAATAAATTTAAAACACGTCATCGTCAAAGGGAGTCCAACTCAAGGATGGAAGATGCCTTAGAGCACTGGGGCGGGGAGGGTGGGGGGGACTCGAGGGGGAGGGAGTCAAGGAAGGGAGGGAATATGGGGATATGTGTATAAAAACAGATGATTGAACTTGGTGTACCCCCCAAAAAATAAATAAATAAATAAATAAAACACGTCATCGTGCCATAAATCATCAACCCTCATGAAACTCAAACCACAACAAAATCTCAGCCAGATGCCTTTAACTTTTTGTGAAATATATTGGTGTTTTGGATTAACATTTGAGTTTATTTGTAACATATTTTAGTTGTAACAAGTGCTAGCAACTTTCCTCCTTTATAGGCATAATGATTATTTTTCCATAACATCTACATAACAGTCATATGTGTTTCTCTAATAGGTAGGGTGACCCAAACTCTGGTTGAAAGTATGAAGGCTCTGGTGGTAAAGCCGTGTGTGAGACACATAACACTACTGTTCTTATGGCATTATAGTTTCGCATGGAAGAAATAAACAAATTAATTATACATAACAATAAAAGAAACAAAGAATATTAAAGAAATCAATTGGACAAGGATTGAGGGGGTAGGGACTTCTCAGAGAGAAGAAAGATGGAACGGTGTGAAGGGGGCAGCTTCGCAAAGATTGGGAGATACTATTCCAAGCACAAAGGGGGCTGTATGAAAAAATGAGCCTGTTATTTGAGAATCAAAAAGAAGGCCAGGGTGCTGAGATACCCAATAGACTGCATGTGTGGTCAGGGAGCATCTCTACTTCTTTCTTCAAATTTACCTTAACCAGAGGCTTTGCTAAGGCTGTAGAGCAAGAGTTTTATTTTTGTTAAGATGCAGACCACCAGACACCAGAGAAACATGAGTGAATACGATGGAGACGATAGGTCTAGCAAAAAATTTTGAGCTATGTAACTAGAAAGGTGAATCCTACCTGAGCTACTAATGGACACATGTTATTGCCTACTTATACTGTAGTTTCATAAACGTCTAAATCATTAAATGTAGAAACTGACAACAGTTTCAACTATCTTCTTTGTAGCAAACTTCTCCAGCTGAATATCTATCTACTCATTCACCAGAGCTTCCCTTGTCTTTCTCTGTGCACACCCTTTATTCCTTCTTAAATGCCAATAACTCATGAAGAGGGAAGGTCCTACAGAGCTCTGACTTTCTTATGGAACAAATTATTCCTCATTATTCTTTAGCAGATTATGCCCCCCAAACCAAGCTCTTTTTCTTTTAATCCTAATATTATCACTTTGGAAAATATTCAATATATTTCCCAATTGAATAATGAAAACTGCTACCAATATTGCAAAAAGGGATTTAGAGAATGGCTTCCCCTTACCACATTCCACTTCATAAACAAAAATAAACCCATAAAGGAGAAACAATGGAAAGTGAATGTTGGGAATAGTAATAATTGGTTACATTAATTAATACCACAATCTTTTTTCATAGTCAAGTTTCTTGTTTTAATCTCATATTTATATTTGTTTCATTATTTTCTATATAGGCTGTTTTCTTAAATACAAAAGGAAATAAAATGAATATAAAAATTCACTGATGAACAAGTATTAACTTTTGACTCTGTGCTAACATTAGTGTTTCTGTATGTGTTTGAAGACAATTATTTAATGAATGAGTATGAGCGAAGTCTAGGAAATGTTCTCCAGAGAAATGTAGTTGGCCACAAAAATATTGTGGAAGTTGGAACAAGACTTACAATTCTCAGAGGGAGTTAATATATGTTACAATCATCACAGTTACATTGAGTTCCTCTCAGTCAGCTGAGGGAAAAACTGTAGGTAGCTGACATGTCCAAGCAGCGTCCAGAAGACAGCTACTTGGACATGTCAGGCAACTAATTAAAACGTTCCAGGCCCCCAAGCAGAGAAGGTGAGCTGAGCACGTGAAAACAATGCTGAGTGTGAGATGGCAGGAATCACAGCAGCTACTCTGCAGTCAGCAGCGGTTCCTTCATTACAAGGGCAATGACAGCCCACAAAGGAGCATGGAGCACAGAGCAACCGATGCCTTCTTTCAATCAGAGCCTCCACAACAGACACATAGGAGTGAGATTTGGGGGTATATATACCACAGATCATCATCATGACAGATAAACTCTCTGAAACTGTCTAGTGACAGATTGCTTGTTAATGACTAACTTGTTAATAAGCAGGACAACTGAGACTCGAGTGCTGATGCTGAGTCAGAGTTCAAGTCTGTCAATCTGTTCACCCTGAAATGTTTGTGCTGCACAGAATGACTACTGGTTTTCCTTAAATAAAGGTGAAAAAAATGCACATGCCATATTTGAAGCAGGTATTAATAGAGGAGTTTTCTTTTCAATAAGTCCTAGGAGGGCTTCCCTGGTGGCACAGTGATTAAGAATCTGCCTGCCAATGCAGGGAACATGGGTTCCAGTCCTAGTCCGGGAAGATCCCACATGCCGCGGAGCAACTAAGCCTGTGGGCCACAACTACTGAGCCTGCGCTATAGAGCCCACGAGCCACAACTACTGAAGCCCGCTTGCCTAGAGCCCCTGCTCTGCAACAAGAGAAGCCACAGCAATAACAAGCCTGCACACTGCAATGAAGAGTAGCTTCTGCCCTCCGCAACTACAGAAAGCCCACAAGCAGCAATGAAGACCCAACACAGCCAATAAATAAAAATTAATTAATTAAAAAAATAAGTCCTAGGATAAGGAAGTGCCATCTAAGCTCTAAAATGCCCTAACACATGTACTCTCAGCCAACATATACGTGAGACACATAAGAAAAAATGTCCTTTAAAATAATTTATCTTCTTTAACATGTTGACCCTATAATTACCATGGATAACTTTACTAAGTGGTCTGAGATGGTATTCCCAGCCAGGAAGTGAGTAGCAGAATTGGATTTCTGATGAGCTTTCATCGGGTTTTGAGCTTGAAGAGTTATTTAAACTGATGTTAAATAAGCAATTTCAACACAATGTTGTAAATCAACTACACTTCAATAAAATATTTTTAAAATAAGTAATTTCTGGACTTCCTAGGTGGTGCAGTGGTAAAGAATCTGCCTGCCAATGCAGGGGACACGGGTTCGAGCCCTGCCCTGGGAAGATTCCACATGCCACAGAGCAACTAAGCCTGTGCACCGCAACTAAGGAGCCTGTGCTCTAGAGCCCATGAGCCACAACTACTGAGCCCATGTGCCACAACTGTTGAAGCCCTCGTGCCTAGGGCCTGTGCTCCACAACAAGAGAAGCCACTACAATGAGGAGCCTGCGCACCACAATGAAGAGTAGCCCCCGCTCACTGCAACTAGAGGAAGCCCGTGTGCAGCAACGAAGACCCAACGCAGCCAATTAATTAATTAATTTAAAAAAAAAGTAATTTTAATTGTTTTAAGTCCCAAATAACCAGCAACCTCCACAAGGTCACTGAGTGAATTTCCTCAAATCTTGGGGAATTGTGTCTGGCTGTAAACGCGCAGCGCACTGTGGAGAGACGCCCTGTGGGCTCACAGAGTTGACTGTGGTCAGGTGCAAAGACGCATGAACACTTGCTGGCATCTGCCAGAAAATCAAGCTCTGTTCAGCTAGACCAAAGACGTATATAGAAGAAAGTAGGATAAAGAAGTGGAGAAAAAAGAAATCACCTTGAGAGAGGTCTAAAGAGAAGCCATGGACTATAAGATGAGGACATCAGTAGAAAGGCAAGCATCACGATGGTCACAGACTGTGCAGAGTGCCCTTGAACCCAACCCCACTCCCTCTGGTACATGTACATGCACTCATCTGCAGCAGCATCGTAGGTGTATGTCTTCTCTAACAGTCACACGTCTTTTACTACACAAACAGGACCTTTTTTTGTATATTGTAATAAAAAGTTCATGATACTTTATATTAAAGTGAAACAATATATATTTGATATATATTTTATTTTCAAGTGTGAAACGAGACTAAATCTGATATCCCCAAACGATTAAATTCATTCACAAAAATAGTAAATGTGTACCTGTCTTGGCTACTGACTGAAATGTTGTCAGAGGTAATCATGTCTTCTTCCTTTGTATTCTATTTCAGAAATCATTTGTTGCTGGTCTTAATTGCTGCATGAAGCAGGCACAGTACCCAGTAAAAATTGCTGAATATATGATTATTCTATGAGGTAAGCCTATCCCAACTGGGTTGGATTAGTGCCCATATTTGGAAAATTGCAAGTAGTCTTGAAAATAGCTTGTAATCTCCAATTACTGTCACAGACCTCCCCCGCTGCAAGCAATGGGGATAGGAGGCTGAAAACTTCACAGCCATGAGTAGTGGTTAGATTTTGACAACTTTGAAAGAGGATGCATAACGCATGTTTTTGTGGTTGGATATAACTGAAACATTTACTGATTATCTGTGATCCGTGTCTATTGGAACAAGACCTGCGCGTGTCTCCAAGATCAGAAATGAAAATAGGCACAAGAAAGACTTTTCTTCCTTTCGGAAGAGTTGATAAAAATTGCAAACAACTCTTAGAAGTCAATCAGTCAGATGGTGAGTTAGCCCATTTAAAAGGACACAGGGAAACTTTCCTTGGGCTTTCCTATGTTTTTCCCAACAAAGTAGTAAAGACTTAGGAATGAGTCTCTTTTAACAGAGCGCAAGCATGTGTGCACACGCGCACGCGCACATACACACACTACGAAGTAAGTAGGAAATGGATTTCAGAAGAGTTAAACTACTGATGTGTGTCAGAACTAAAACTCAGATCCACCTGTGACAGGCTCTAATACCTCTGCCCTTCACTTCTACTGCACTGTCGCTACCTGACACTCTTCAGATCTCCCAGTTTTAAGTGCTGACAGTGGCCAATCACCTTCTACTTACGATTACTAATCTACACACAAGTTTTACAAGGTGGCGATGGTTAATTCTGTGTCAGCTTGACTAAACTAAGGGGTTCCCAGGTAGCTGGGTAAAATATCCTTTCCAGGTGTGTCTGTGAGGGTGTTTCTGAAAGAGGTTAGCATTTGGATTGAGAGAGCACCTTTACTCATGCAGGTAATGGAACAAAAAGGCAGAGGAAGGGTGAATTTGACCTCTGTTTGAACTGGGACATCCATCCTCTACTGCCCTCGGACATCAGCATTCCTGGTTTGTGGGTGTTTAGACTCAGACTAGGACTTCCTCTATCAGCCATCAGTCCTCAGGCCTTTGTACTGCGACTGGACTTACACCACCAGCTCTCCTGGAGCTCCAGCCTGCAGAGGGCAAACCCTGGGGTTTCTCAGCCTCTGTAATCCTGTGAGCCAATCCCTCACAACAAATCTTTTTTTTTTAATATTTATTTATTTGGCTACGCTGGATTTTAGTTATGGCGTGCGGGATCTTTAGTGGTGGTGTGCGGGATCTTTAGTGTTGGCACGCGGGATCTAGTTCTCCTGACCAGGGATTGAATCCAGGCCCCCTGCATTGGGAACGTGGAGTCTTAACCACTGGACCACCAGGGAAGTATGTTGATGGAAAATTCTATTTGAGCCAAATTGAGGATTATAACCCAGGAACAGCCTCTCAGGAAGATCTGAGAACTGTGTCACTCATTAGAGGTCAAAACACAGTTTCTTGAGACAGAGGGCTATGTATTAAATGATGTATTATTGACAGTTTACATACTTGTCAAAACAGCTAAAGCTCATGGTACCATATTCTAAATGCAAAAATATTGCAGAGAAAGAAGCGAGTATATGAGTATGAGAATGTGTCATAGATAAGCTGGAGATTAGTGGACTTTAAGGGCTGAGTAGAATGTGCCCAGACAGGGGATATAAGGAGTGCAGGCCAAGGGTGAGAAGGTGAGGATGTTCCCCTAAGCAGGAGTGAGGAACACATCAAGCTCAGCTTAAACCTGCAGTGGGTGCACAGTATACTCCAGACCCTAGGTTAGTCTCTCAGAGTATGGTGATGAACCTAAAGGCTAGTGGTGGGACCAATTCATGTAAGTGGGAAGATATGAGGAAGGTCTGCTTACGGGTAATGGTAATATGGATATTCTTGAAAGCCAAGTAACAAAGTACAGTGCTGTCTTTGCAGGCAATAGGTTTGGCGCTAAGACTTTTTATATGATAAAGCCATGCAAAAAGGGTAAACGATCACAGGGTGTATGAATATTATTAGATATAAACAATTAAGAGGTTTATCACCACACACTTGTCAGAACTGCTATCAAAAGACAAGAAATAGCAAGTGTTGGCAAGGATGTGGCAAAAGAGGAACCTTAGTTCATCGTTGGTGGGAATGTAAACTGGTGCAGCCACTATGGAAAACAGTGTGGAGATTCCTCAAAAAATTACCAACAGAACTGTAATCAGCAGTTTCATCTCTGGGTTTGTATATGAAAGAAATGAAATCACTATCTTGAAGAGATTATTTGTATCCTCCTGTTCATTGTAGCATTTTTCACAAGAGTCAAGATGTGGAAACAACAGAGAGAGTGTTTCATCCAGATGAAAGTGTCCATCAACAGAGAGAGAGAGAGACTATTATATATAGACTATTACACAGCCTTAAAAATTGAAATCCTGGGAATTCCCTGGTGGTCCAGTGGTTAGGACTCTGCACTCTCACTGCTGGGTCCTGGGTTCAATCCCTGGTTGGGGAACTGAGATCCTGCAAGCTGTGCAGTGCAGCCAAAAAAAAAAAAACTTATCATTTGCAACTACATGGATGAATTTTGAGAGCATTGTGCTAAGTGAACTGTCAGACAAAGGCAAATACTATATGATTTCACTTATATGTGGAATCTATAAAACCCTAGCTCAGAGAACCAATCGTCAGGGGCAAGGGGTGAGAAAATGGGAGAAGTAGGAAGATGCTGGTCCAAAGATAGAAAGCTCCTTTTAAGGAGATAAATGTCTTGGGGTTATAATGTATAGCGTGGTAACCATAGTTAAAAATGCTGTGCTATATATTTGAAAGTTGCTAAGAGAGTAGTTTTTAAAATTTTCCCACCACATGCACAAAAAGTTACAACCATGTGAGGTGATAGATGTTAACTAACATTATTGAGGTGATCATTTTACAATATATACATATATCAAATTATCACATTATATACCTTAAGCTTACACAAAGTTATATGTCAATTGCATAGTGATAAAGCTGGATAAAAAGAAAGGTACCAGTTAGGAAACTCATTTCAAAGGATCTGAATAGGCATTTTTCCAGAAAACGCATACAAATGGCCAGCAGTCACATGAAAAGATGCTAAACATCACTAATCATCAGGGAAATGCAAATCAACACTACAAAGAGGTATCACCATGCACCAGTCAGAATAGCCATCATCACAAAGTCTAAAAACAAGAGATGCTGGGGAGGGTGTGGAGAAGAAAGAACCCTGCTATGCTGATGGTGGGAATGTAAATTGCTAACAGCCACTCAGGAGAACAGTATGGAGTTTCCTTAACAATCTCAAAAGCAGAGCTAAAGAGGATAAGGCACTTGCACTCCTGGGCGTATATCTTGGGAGAAACATAAATAACAAGACACAGGCATCTCACCGTTGAGTGCAGTCCTCTTTACAAGAACCTAAACATGGAAGAAACCTAAATGTCCTTGGAAGGAAGAAATGGATAAAGAAGCTGTGGTGCATATGTACAATGGAACATTACTCAGCTAAGGAATGAATAAAATATGGCCACTTGCTGCAACTCAAATGGACCTAGAGTTGTACTGCCTGATTCCGCACTACATGGGGCCCAAAGCTCTAGGTGCAGGAAAGCCTACCTACAGCTAAAAGATGCCTGGGACATCCAACGGGCAGGAAGAAATTTGCAAAGTCACCTAATCTCCACATCTCCTGGTGGCGGGCTTCCCCATTCCAGGGTGTTGTCCTTAGAGTCTCCCCACCTGGGGAAGATAGCACCCTCAACAGCCGGTTTAACACAGCTTGGAATTTGTCCAGGAAATGAAGGGGAAGGGGGGAAAGGAATGAGACACAAGCCCCAGTGTTTTTGGACAGGTACATGCTACTCAAATTTCCAGTCAGAAAGAGGATTTTCACGAAGGCTGAGATTGCCCCAGTAATTAGAGAGGGGAAAAAGCAATCCTGCTGCCTCGTGGCCAGTTCCCGAAACAAGTTGAAAACCAGTGCTCAGGGGCACCGCAATTCACAATGCCTAAAGAATTGTAAGTGCCCTAGAAAAATGTCTCGGGGTAAGTCATCAAAAAGCACTTGAAAACAAGGCAGAATTGCAGGAACCGGATTTCAAGAGGTGGATTGGACTAGCCATTAAAGCCCATGAAAAGCTGCTCAACATTGCCAGTGATTGTGCTGGCCAAAAAAGGCACTCAGGTTTTTCCATTAGATACTATGGAAAAACCTGAGCCCACTTTTTGGCTCACCAAATATGTGGGAAATGCAAATCAACAGGAGAAAGAGGTATCACCGTGCACCAGCCAGAATGGCCATCATCACAAAGCCTAAAATCAAAAAATGCTGGGGCAGGTGTGGAGAAAAGGGAACCATGCTACTCTGACGGTGGGAATGTAAATTGCTAATAGCCACTCTGGAGAATAGTATGGAGTTTCCTAAAAAATCTAACCAATAGAGCTACAGAAGATACAGCACATCCACTCCTGGGTGTATATCTTGGGAGAAACGTAAATCGACAAGACACAGGCAAACCAATGTTTAGTGAAGCACGTGTTAACAAGGACATTTAGGTTGGAAGCAACCTAAATGTCCTTGGAAGGAAGAAATGGATAAGGAAGATGTGGTACATATGTGCAATGGAGTATTACCCAGCCATGGAATGAATGAAATCAGGCCAGCTGCAGCAACTCAGATGGTCCTAGAGTTGTACTGCCTGATCCCCACTACTTAGGTCCAGGTGCAAGGGAGCCAACAACAACTAAAACATCCCTGGAACACTCAAAGGATTGTGGGCACTTTGGGCAGAAAGAGATTTAAAAAGTCTTCTAATCTCATCTCCCCTCTCTACTAGCCTCTTTCCTTAAAGTCTCCCCACAGAGGGAAGACAGCACCCTCAAAAGCCGGTTTTGCACGGCTTGGAATTGTCCGGGGGATGAACGGGAAGGGGGGAAGAAATGAGATACAAGCCCTAGTATGTTTGGACAGGAAGAGGCCACTCTCATTTCGAAAAAGCGGAGGACTTACCCAAAGGCTCAGGTTGCCCCCACAATCAGAGTAGGGCTCGAAGCAATGCTGCCACCTTGTGGCCAATTTCAGAAAAGAAGTTGAAAACTGGTGCTCAGGGGCAGGGCGATTCCCAAGGCCTAAAGGGTTGTAATTGACACATGCCCTGCAAAATGTCTTGGGGTAAGTCATCAAAAAGCACTTGAAAACAAGACAGAATTGCAGGAATCGGATTTCAAGAGGTAGATTGGACTCACCACTAAAGCGCATGAAAAGCTGCTCAACATCGTAATGTTTAGTTTGGCCAAAAAGGGCAAACGGATTTTTTCATAATTGAGTTTTTCCATAAGATATTATGGAAAAGCCTGAACTTCCTTTTTGGGCAGCCAAACATGCTGGAAACGCAAATCAACGTAACAGAGAGGTATCACCTCCCACCAGTCAGAATGGCCGTCCTCCCAAAGTCTAAAAGCAAGAAATGCTGGAGAGGCCAAGGGAAAAAGGGAACCCTGCTACTTGGATGGTAGGAATGTAAATTGCTCACAGCCACTCTGAAGAACAGTGTGGAGTTTCCTACAAAGTCGAAACCATAGAGCTACAGAGAATACGGCATATCCACTCCTGGGCATAGATTTGAGAGAACCATAAATCGATGAGACATAGGCACTCCAATGTTTACTGCAGGTCTGTTTACAAGGGCCTGCACCTGGAAGCAACTAAATGTCCTTGGAAGGAAAAAGTGGATAAAGAAGGTGTGCTACCTACATACAGCGGAATAGCACTCAGCCATGAAACGAATGAAATCAGGCCAGTTAAATAGCAACTCGGATGGCCCTAAAGTTGGATGCCTGATCCCTACGACCTGGCTCCCAAATCTCCAGGTGCAGGGGAGCCAACCTACAGCTCAGATATGCCTGGGACACCCAAAGGATGGTGAGCCCTCTAGACAGAAGAGATTGCAAAAGTCACCTAATGTCCACATCACCCCCCTCCAGCCTCTTCCCTCAGAGTCTCCCCACAGGGGGAAGACAGCACCCTCAGAAGCCCATTTCACACAGCTTGAAATTTCTCCTGGGGATGAACGGGAAGTAGGGGAAGGAATGAGACACAAGCCCTGGTGTGTTTGGACAGGAAGAGGCTGCTCTCGTCTCCAAAAAGCGGAGGACTTACCCGAAGGCTCAGGTTGACCCCCACCCCCGACCCCGCCGCCGCAACCAGAGTGGGGCCAGTTCCCGAAACAGCAAATTGAAAACTGGTGCTTAGAGGCACGGCAGCTCCCAAGGCCTGCAGGGTTGGAAAGGACACCAGCGGTCGAAAAGCACTTGAAAGCAAGGCAGAATTGCTGGAAACGGATTTAATGGCCAGTCAAATCTACCTCTTGAAATCAGGTTCCTGCAATTCGGCCTTGTTTTCAACTGCTTTTTGATGACTTACCCTGAGACATTTTTGGAGGGCAGGTGTCCTTTCCAACCCTGTTGGACTTGGGAATTGCCATGCCCCTAAGCACCAGTTTTCAACTTTGTTGTTTCGGGAACCAGCCATAGGCGGCAGCATTGCTTGAAGCCCCACTCTGGTTCCTGGGGCAACTTGAACCTTCGGGTATCTCTTCTGTTTATTGGAAATTAGAGGGGACTGTTCCTGTCCCAACACACTAGGGCTTGTGTATCATTCCTTATCCCCCTTCCAGTTCATACCCGGTCAAATCCCAAGCCGTGCAAAAACCAGCTTTTGAGGGTGCTATCTGCCCCCTGTGGGGAGACTCTAAGGAAAGGGTCTGGAGGGGGGGAGATGTGGAGATTAGTGACTGCCCAGAGGGTCCACCATCCTTTGGGTGTCCCAGGCATGTTTCAGCTGTAGGGTGACTCCCTTGCACCTGGAGATTTGGGACCTATGTAGTGGTGATCAGGCAGTACAACTACAGGGCTATCCGAGTTGTTGCAACTGGGCTGATTTCATTTATTTCACAGCTGAGTAATATTCCATTGTACATATGTGCCACATCTTCTTTATCCACTTTTTCCTTCCAAGGACATTTAGGTTGCTTCCAAGTCTAGTGTCTTGTAAACAGAGCTGCACTAAATGTTGGGGTGCCTTGTCTTGTCGATTTGTTTCTCCTGAGACATATGCCTAGGTGTGGCCGTGCCGTATCCTCTGTAGCTCTGTTGGTTAGATTTTTTTTAGGAAACTCCATACTGTTCTCCAGAGTGGCTGGTACCAATTTACACTCCCACCATCAGAGTAGCAGGGCTCCCTTTCTCCACGACCTCTCCAGCTTTTCTTGTTTTTTGACTTTGTGACGATGGCCATTCTGACTGGTTGAGGTGATACCTCTTTTTAGTGTTGATTTGCATTCCTATATTTGGTTGGCCAAAAAAGGGCATTTGGGTTTTTCCATAAGTTATATATTGGTTTGGCCAAACGCCATTTTTGGCCAAACCAATGACTGGCAATGTTGAGCAGCTTTTCATGGGCTTTAATGGCGAGTCCAATCCACCTCTTGAAATCCGGTTCCTGCAATTCTGCCTTGTTTTCAACTGCTTTTCAATGACTTACCCCAAGACATTTGGCAGGTGTCATTTACAACCCTGCCAGCCTTGTGAATTGGCATGCCCTAAGCACCGGTTTTCAGTTTGTGGAGCAAGAGTGAACTTCCTGCACTGTTGGTGGGAATGTAAATTGATACAGCCACTATGGAAAACAGTATGGAGGTTCCTCAACAAACTAAAAGTAGAGCTACCATATGACCCAGCGATCCCACTACTGGGCATATACCCAGAGAAAACTATAATTCAAAAAGACACACATGCACCCTAATGTTCATTGTAGCACTGTTTACAATAGCCAGGTCATGGAAGTAACCTTAATGTCCATCAACAGATGAATGGATAAAGAAGATGTGGTACATATATACAATGTTATATTACTCAGCCATAAAAAGGAACGTAATTGGGTCATTTGTAGAGACATAGATGGACCTAGAGATTGTCATACAGCGTGAAGTAAGTCAGAAAGAGAAAAACAAATATCGTATATTAATGCATATATATGGAATCTAGAAAAATGGTACAGATCAGCTGGTTTGCAAGGCAGAAATAGAGACACAGATGTAGAGAACAAACATATGGACACCAAGGGGGCAAAGTGGGGGGGGGGTGTTGGGGTGGAATGAATTGGGAGATTGGGATTGCCATATATACATAAATATGTCTAAAACAGATGACTAATAAGAAAAAATGATCAAATTGTACACTTTAAATATATGCAGTTTACTGTATGTCAATTATATCTCAATAAAACTCTTTTTGAAAGAAAAAAAATATGTCTGTCTTGCCTCTGGGAGTAAGAGACAATTTTGATTATGCAGATGTTCTCAGTTCTAATCTTTTTCATTCCCTCCCCAGCAATTGTTGAAGTGTTGGCCAAATTAAATTACGGCCCAGAAGCTGGTCTTAACAAACAGTGTGAAGCCTGGTGTATTTCAATAATTTATGGTCCTTTGATTGGAGTTACTTTGTTTAATAGATGGATAGTTGGATGAATATCCAGCATTGATGTCAAGAGCCTATGAAATCATTCTTGGGATCTTTCCATGGAGAGCCACCTGAGGGCCTAACTCCAGTCTAGGATCATGCCTTTTGCCGACAGATCACGGACTCAGTTTGAGTGTGCTGCTCTCTTGTGTAAACTGAGGAAATACCCTGGGTAAACCAAGGCTGAGTAGTCCAAAGGTACGTTTTTTCCTTGTGAGAACTGAGATGGAGGGCGGTTCCAAGGACATGTCCATTAACATATTAAATGTATACATAAATGTTCTTGATTCATGAATGTTGGAAATTGGCATACCATAGGGAATTTGTGACAAGATGTGGCTATCTTAGGGATGCATTAGAAACTCAAGGGAGCAGGACACTCCAAGAAAGCCCCAGTGGACTAGACTTTTTAATGTACGAGAAAATAATGACGTACCTGTAGAAATCTCAGGCAGGAGACTTCAAGAATAAAAGGGCCAGGTCGAAGTTCTTCAGAAAAACTGGATGTCAGCCCAACCTGCTTCTTATATCCCATTGACAAAAAAGACAAGAGAGTGACGAAGAGATGGCAGAAATTATTACAGATTTTATCATTCAAAATGAGGAGAAATTTTTAAAAAATTATACTTCTGAGTAACTTTTAATATAAGTTAATAAGTGTTTGCTTTTAAAGACAAGAAACTGAAAGAGCGTGACCTAAAAGCCATGTAATTCATGCAAATGTTCTGCTAAACTAATTGAGTTTTTAAGAGGTTTTTAAGATGTCTCAAGATCTCAAAAATGATTGCTTAGAAAAGGTTCCTTACGAGCAGCCAAATAAAATCCTTAATTGAAAACATAATCTTCTATTGTTAAAAGGCATAAAAACAAATTATTTTAAAATGTCTATTTGCAAGAATGAACATGCATAAGCATATTTTGCATTTTGTGCACAAATCTAAAGATATAACTTTTATTGGTATTGTGATTAAATTATAACAAATCCATCATCCTAAGGTGGTATGAATTAAATTGTTTTAACTACTAATTTTGTGTTTCAGCATAACCCTACATGAGAAAAAGAGTGACCATTTAAGCTCCAAACCAATGGCAGCATCCAGACAAAAAATTATGTTATGGTGTAATAATTATAAAATGCCAGTATACCCACATGTGCACACACGTAGCTACACATCTGGTAACTCATACCTCATTCTTAAGTGAGAAAAAAAGGTGTCACTTCGAATCTTGATTCTGAAGACCTTGGTTTCTAGGCTGATAATAAGGCAGTTAAGTTACTCCTTTATCTTTTTTGGTAGAGAGGAAAACTCAGAGCCTTTGGGTTTTTGTTTTTGATGTAAATTTTAATTCCAAATGTTATAAATTTCATACTAAATGTTTTAAGTTCAAAGGTAATAAAATATATGACACTGAATCTAGGAACATTAACTTTTATTACTGTGGAAATTGCTTTACTAAATGTTAATAAGTGAAATTATAAAGAAAATCTATTAGTAAAATTGTTTTTTTTTAATGAACTTTAATTTTTTAAAATTGACTTTATGCTTCACATCTGAAGGGAAAGTATAGATCCTACAGAATATAAAATTGGGAATACAGACATGGTTTATTTTATTCCTTGCAAAGAGCAGGATATTTTCCTAAAGTTAAAGTAGCTAAAATATTTTATGATGGTAAAAAGAGTAAATGTAAGGTAAATATATTACAGTTGAACTGTAATATAATCCATATACCCACTCTTTCTTAAATTCATTCTTTTTTATTGAAGCATAATTTTCTTTCAATATTATATTAGTTTCAGGTGTACAACAGTGATTCAATATTTTTATACATTATTAAAACGACCACTATGATAAGTTTAGTTACCACTTATCCCCATACAAAGTTATTACAATATTACTGACTATATTCCCTATGCAGTATTTTACATCTCTGTGACTTATTTTATAACTGGAAGTTTGTGCCTCCTAATCTCCCTCAGCTATTTCACTCATCCCCCCAACCCCCCTTCTAGCAGCCACATGTTTTTTCTCTCTATGAGTCTGCTTTTGTTTTGTTATGTTTGTTCATTTGTTTTGTTTTTTAGATTTCACACGTAAGTGAAATCATATTGTATTTGTCTTTCTTTGTCTGATTTATTTCAATTAGCATAATGCCCTCTAGGTCCATCCATGTCATTGCAAATGATAAGATTTCATTTTTTTTCTGGCTAATATTCCAGCATATATATATATATATTTACATATATATATGGTGTAAAATAGGTAGATAGGTAGATACAGATAGAGATACATCATCTATCAAAGGACACTTAGGTTGCTGTCATATCTTGGCTATTGTAAATAACGCTTCAATGAACATAGGGATGCATATATCTTTTCAAATTAATGTTTTTGTTTTCTTTGGAAAAATACACACAAGTGGAATTACTGGATTGTACGATAGTTCTATTTTTTTTGAGGAACCTCCATGGTGATTTCCCATAGTGGCTGCACCAATTTACATCCCCACCAAGAGTGCACAAGGGTTCCTTTTTCACATCTTCACCAATACTTGTTTGTTGTCTTTTAGATAATAGCCATTCTGACAGGTGTGAGATGATATCTCATCATGGTTTTGATTTTCATTTCCCTGATGATTAATGATGTTGAGCATCTTTTTATGTTGGCCATCTGTATGTCTTCTTTGGAAAAATGTCTATTCAGGTCCTCTGCCCATTTTTTAATTAGGTTGTTTGTGTTCTTGAAGTTGAGTTGTATGAGTTCTTTGTAGATTTGGGATATTAATTTCTTTTCATATATGTCATTTGCAAATATCTTCTCCCATTCAGCAAGCTGCCTTTTTGTTTTGTTGACAGTTTCCTTGACTGTGCAAAAGCTTTTTAGTTTGATGTAGTCCCATTTATTCTTTCTTTTGTTTCCCTTGCCTGAGAAGACAAATAAAAAAAAAATTGCTAAGACCCATGTCAAAGAGCAAACTGCCTATGTTTTCTTTTAGGAGTTTTATGGTTTCAGGTCTTACATTTAGGTCTTTAATCCATTTTGAATTTATTTTTGTAAAGTCCTGTTTGATTCTTTAGCATGGAGCTCTCCTGTTTTCCCAACATCATTTACTGAAGAGACAGTCTTTTCCCTATTGTATAATCTTGCCTCCTTTGTCATAGATTAGTTGACCATATAATTGGGGGTTCATTTCTAGACTCTCTATTCTGTTCCATTGATCTATGTGTCTGTTTTTGTGCCAGTACCGTATTGTCGTTGTGGTTGTTTTTAATAAATTTACTTATTTATTGGCTGTATTGGGTCTTTGTTACTGCACACAGGCTTTCTCTAGTTGGGGTGAGTGCAGGGTCCTCATTTTGGTGACATCTCATGTTGTGGAGCACGGGCTCTAGGCGCACAGGCTTCATTAGCTGTAACACATGGGCTCAATAGCTGTGGCACACGGGCTTAGTTGCTCCACAGCATGTGGGATCTTCCTGGAACAAGATCGAACCCATTTCCCCTGCACTGGCAGGCAGATTCTTAACCACTGTGCCACCTAGGAAGTCCCAGTACTGTACTGTTTTCATTACTGAAGCTTTGTAGTATAGTTTGAAATGTAGGAGTGTGACACCTCCAGCTTTGTTCTTCTTCCTCAAGATTGTTTTGGTTATTCAGGCCTTTTGTGTTTCCATACAAATTTTAGAATTATTTGTTCTACATCATGAAAAATGCCATTGGGGATTGCCATAGGGATTGTATTGAATCTGTAGATTACCTCAGGTAGCATGGTCACTTTAACAATATTAAATTAGCTCTTATAAGTCCCAGATAAAAAATATGAAATACAAACCCACAGAAAGCATTTCTTTAATCTTATTGGGTAGTTTTAAAACTGTGATATTTGTGATAATTTTTAATTACAATATTAATTTTATTATATTTTAATATTAAATTGTTTTTAAAATTCTTAATTGGCTTTTGAGGCTGTAGATGAAATATATATATGTATAAACACACACCAATATATACATATTTAAAGACTTTTTAAAGGTAAACAAATTTCAACACTGAACTGCCTTAGATAAAAGATTTAAAATGATGCTGGGAAATGTATTTTTGTATATAAAAACTACCTATAGTTAAGGGAATATTTAGACCAAATCTAATTTAAAATTCTGTATCAATATTAGGTCATCTGTCTGATACATGCATGAGTGGTAGGATTTATACTTTGAGATAATATTCACAGAAGACTGGAATAGGCTGTAACATTAATGACCCCAAAGACTTACCCATATTCATGCCCTCTGAAGACCCCTCCCATGTTGACTCTGGGCTTGGCCTTGGGATTTACTTTGGTCAAAGGGAGTGTAATACAGTAATACAGGCAGAGGCTTGTTACACGCTTGCACACTGGGGCCTGCCCTCTTGGAACGCTGCTGTAGCAGCCTAAAGGGAAGCCCCATGCAACCTCTTCAAGGAGAAGCAACCGGGGTAGTGGGAGGCCCCGCGGACCCCACTGAGCCCAGCCCCCATGTGACTGGCCAGCTGAATGCAGCCACCGAGGGAGCCCAGCAGGAGAACCAGTGTCCAGGCCATAAAATCTTGAGAAATAAGAAGTTGTTATTTTAGGCCGCCAAGTTTGGGGGTGGTTCCATACCAAGGGCTATTTAAAATCTAATGCCAAATTAGCTGGTTTGAAAGAAGGGGAAAATACATCATAGTTATCATACATTCTCCATATTAGAACCAACTGTATTCTTGTCTGACTGAAAAATACATGGGCTCTTTTCAGAGACCGAAATTAAATGGTAAAATAATGTACGGTGAACAGGAACTTAGGACATACTTAAATAAGATTTTGTAAAAATTACAGCTTTTAAACTTTTAATAATATTATGGTAAAGCAACATATTACACAGTATATTTAAATTAGAAGATATTTTTAAAGATGGACCTGGAATTTGCCAGGAGGCAAGGATGCTTTTCAAAATGTTGAGAGGACCTAGAAGCCTATTTAAAAACAGTCCACACAGGTTAAAAATATAACAGGTTTTGCTTCAAAAAAGAAATAAAAATTATACTTAATTTAAAAGACTGTAAAAAGCCATGAGTCCATAATGATACTCAAAAGAAAAGAATTAGAATTTATTTTCCCTTCAAGTACTTAGTACTTTATTCGAGTATATTTTATTCAGAGAAGGAAAAATATTGTTGTTGAAGTTTAAATGTAGGTCTGTTTTCAGGACAGGTTAAAAATTCAGAGGAGAAGAGAATCTTAGTGGCATTAGAAAGACATGACTCTCTTCCCGGGAAATATAAATAGGCTCATAAGTCTTCCTGTCACCCCCTCAGCACCCACCCACTTACCGGACATTCATCTACTAAATTGTTACCAAACATTAAGGAAGTGGGGTAAAGCATTCCTTTCATACGCTTTGGAGGTCCTCCCACTTGACCCTGGGGCTTTAAATTGTGGAAGAGAATTTAAAATTCTGAAGCCAAGTGGATTTTACCTTTTAACTAGACTTTAATTTGTGGAAAAGATAGTTTTTAATTTAAATTTAACTACTGGATAGTGGTCTTACCGGCTGTTTTGAGGTTGATTGCTGTTTGTGACTACTAAAGATGCTCGATGAAGGCCAAGGGTTCACATCCTGAGCCTTCCTTTACATTGTACCCGGAACCTGACGGCTGGAAGAATTGTCACCCCAATCCCAAATAATGCCCTCCTGTTGGGCCTGTTTGCTCTGACCTTTCCCAGGGTATAAAATCAGAACACAGTTCATTTACCATGTTTTTTAAAAAAATTTAAGTTTTTTGCTTTTTTCAAACTTGTACATGATTTAGAGTTAAGTGGTTTCTACAAGACTTCCCATTCCCTCAAGGCAGCCACTTGCAATTTTTAGCTCATTCTTTGGTATTTACCCCTATGTGTCTAGATAACATGTTCGTATTTCTACTTCTTGATGTTTCAGTTAGCCATCATCTATTGACTTCCCAAAAGGAAGGTAAGGATTTAGCACACTCCCCTGCACTTCCACTGCACATGTGTGCTTTTATTAGTCCTTTAATCCTACTCATACACATTTATAACATATTTTGCTCAACATGTGCAATCAGCAGGATATCACTGATGTCATAGATTAATGTGATGTTCTGCAGGGTGTCCAGAAGCTCCAGATCTCTCCAGGATATTTTATGACAGAGGGCAGGAATGTTAACATGACCTTGGGCCAAATTGTAAATGTTCACTTTTGTCTGTTTCATGGGAATGCCAACTGTTTCTGATCTTTTCTTATGATTGGAACAGAAAAGAATGCATTCACTAAATCAATGATGCATACCAAATACTGTATTAATCTACCCTAGCAAATATGCCACATCTGGGTATAGCAGCTGCCATCAGGGCTAGCAATTGATTGAGCTTGTAGTAATCTACTCTCATCCTTCAGGGACCATTTGTTTTTTGCAGGGCCACATGGTGAGTTAAATAGAGATGATGGGAATCGGCACCTCTGTATTTTTTAAATTCATGAGTGGCACTAATTTTTGCCACCCCCCCCTCCTGAGATACAATATTGTTTTGATTTCCCATACCATGTTTGACTGGAGAGGGGAGGCAATATCAGAGGCTTCCACTTGGCCTTCTGAACTATGATAGCTTTTACTCCACAGGTGTTTGTACCAATTGCCAAATAGGTCAATCCCTTTATACATGTGGGGACTGGGGAAAATGACCACGGGGTGGGGCCACACATCCAATGGGCCAGCTCTAAGTTGGACCTTGACATGATCCCATTTATTAATGGCCTCTCTGTGCCCCCACTCTGAGTGCCATAATGATGCTCTCTGGATATCAATGTCAGTTCAGACCCTCTGCTTAACAGTCCTTAAAATGTCTGGGTATTCCTATTCCCCAAGGTACAGTAACCCAAGTAAATGACCTAAGATACGTGAGGGATGGACTGAGGAAATTGTTACTGTTTCTACTTGTCAAAGTGTATCAGGGTCCTTCCACCTGGGGTCCTCTTCAGTTAGTGGGTTCTAGATGTACAAACTGGCTCAGCTGTGGAAACTCATTAAGGAACTGTAACTTTATTGGGTGACAGACCTTAACCTCTGGGTCATCTAACCTTGATTTTTTCTGCTGATACAAGCTAATAGGACCGTTGCTGGCTGCCTGTCTATTTTGCCTCTAAGAACACCATGTTCTATTAACCATTTCCATAACTGTGTGGGTCAGGTCCACATAATAATTGCAACCCCCTGGCTTCTGGTAGTTGAGTACTGCTATCTGGCCTCTATTTTTGAGGGTCTTGTCCCCATTGCTATTAGTGAGCCAAGTTCTGGGAGACCTCTGCTACCTTCAGCCATGACTTGCAGAGAGCCACCATTGAACTTTTTAGTGATGCTCATGCCCTTTGCACCAAAGCATTAAGGCATTCCTTATAGTCTTGGTAAATGGCGTGTCCTTTGGGCCATCCTTCAGAACGTAATTATCATAACCTTCCGGCTGTACGATGTATAGTACATTTTAGCACATCTACTTCCCTGAGTCTTTTAATCCCTTCTTGTCCTATCTGCTTGCCCTAACACTTCTAGCATTTCAGTTTCATTCAGTGGGGATTACTGTTTTTCCCATGTTCCTAGGAGCCATCGTAGTAGTATATATATATTTTTAACTTTTTATTTTTTACAATAAACTGCATGTATTTAGAGTGTACAATTTGGTATCCCAGTCTCCCAATTCATCCCCCCCCCCCAACCCTCCCCGCTTTCCCCTTTGGTGTCCATATGTTTGTTCTCTACATCTGTGTCCCTGTTTCTGCCTTGCAAACCAGTTGATTTGTCCCATTTTTCTATAGTCCACATATATGTGTTAATATACAATATTTGTTTGTCTCTTTCTGACTCACTTCACTCTGTATGAGTCTCTAGGTCCATCCATGTCTCTACAAATGTCCCAGTTTCATTGCTTTTTACAGCTGAATAATATTCCATTGTATGTATGTACCACATCTTCTTTATCCATTCATCTGTCGATGGACATTTAGGTTGCTTCCATGTCCTGGCTATTGTAAATAGTGCTGCAATGAACATTAGGGTGCATGTGTCTTTTTGAATTATGGTGTTCTCTGGGTATGTGCCCAGTAGTGGGATTGCTGGGTCATATGGTAGTTCTATTTTTAGTTTTGCAAGGAACCTCCATACTGTTTTCCATAGTGGCTGTATCAGTTTACACTCCCACCAGCAATGCAAGAGCATTCCTTTTTCTCCACACCCTCTCCAGCATTTACTGTTTGTAGATTTTCTGATGATGCCCATTCTAACCGGTGTGAGGTGATACCTCATTGTAGTTTTGATTTGCATGTCTCTAATAATTAGTGATGTTGAGCAGCTTTTCATGTGCCTTTTGGCCACCCATATGTCTTCTTTGGAGAAATGCCTATTTAGGTCTTCTGCCCATTTTTTGATTGGGTTGTTTGTTTTTTTGATATTGAGCTGGATAAACTGTTTATATATTTTAGGGATGAATCCTTTGTTGATTCGTTTGCAAATATTTTCTCCCATTCTGAGGGTTGTCTTTTCGTCTTGCTTATAGTTTCCTTTGCTGTGCAGAAGCTTTGAAGTTTCTTTAGGTCCCACTTATTTTTGTTTTTATTTCCATTATTCTAGGGGGTGGATCAAAAAAGATCTTGCTGTTATTTACGTCGAAGAGTGTTCTTCCTATGTTTTCCTCTAGGAGTTTTATAGCATCTGGCGTTACATTTAGGTCTTTAATCCATTTGGAGTTTATTTTTGTGTATGGTGTTAGGAAGTGTTCTAATTTCATTCTTTTACATGTAGCTGTCCAGTTTCCCCAGCACCACTTATTGAAGAGGCTGCCTTTTCTCCATTGTATATCCTTGCCTCCTTTGTCATAGATTAGTTGACCGTAGTTTATCTCTGGGCTTTCTATCCTATTCCATTGATCTATATTTCTGTTTTTGTGCCAGTACCATACTGTCTTGATCACTGTAGCCTTGTAGTATAGCCTGAAGTCAGGAAGCCTGATTCCACCAAGTCCGTCTTTCCTTCTCAAGATTGCTTTGGCTATTCAGGGTCTTTTGCGTTTCCATACAAATCGTAAAATTTCTTGTTCTAGTTCGTAGTAGTATATTTTGAGAGTAAGCTTTTTCCTACTTTTTAGAATGTAGACATGGTGGCTGGAACTTAAGCAGCCACACTGGATCATAGGTGGAAGCCACATGTTAAGAATGGAGAAAATTAGGTCCCCAATGGTCATAGAATCACCATACTAATCTAAACTGCCCCTGTACTGTTAATGTGATAAAGAGATAAATGTTCATCTTGGCTAAGGACACAAAATATTCTGCTTCTCATAGGTTAACCTATTCCTATCTGATGCAGAATTTGATCCCTATAAATTTATGTTACACATAACCTTAAAAGAAATATTGTTGACTTAGTGGAAGAATTTGGGCAGTGGGTGGTAAAGACTCAGATTCTGCAAGATGGAAAACTGGTGACCCTTGTTGTCCAGCTGCAAGATATTTGTGGCATGAAGAGAAATAATTGGAAAAATTTATGAACTTTACTGGCTTTTTCTTGCCACTTTTAGCAAAATCTTGTGAGCAATGAACTCAGACCTAAGCTAGCCGATTTGCAAGTAGAGATGGAAAGGAATATCACTTTGCTAAGAGGAAAACTCTGTAATTTAAGTGGATTAAGGGTCCCATAATTTGGAGCGTTAAAGGGCTAAAAAAGCCACTTCTTGTATACCTCCCAATCAAAGCACATAGAAACGGTGTGTGTGACTAAAAGCCTTGGAAGGAAATATGCCTGCCACTCAGTTATACAAGCCTGACAAATATTGGATTAAGAATGCTGTCAACCTGTTAAATCCCATTGTTTTAGTTGCCTCCAAGTTAACTGTCATTACGAGTGAGGTAGCTGCACAGCACACAGAAACAGGGAAATAAAAGATAGTCTTTGGCCTTGAAAACTGTATCTAGGCAAGAACTGTGGCTATACCTTCTCCTGGAAAGAACTGATTGAAAGCAAAAGGATCAGAAACCTTTAAACTTTTTGCATGAATTTTATTGGCAGAGATACACCAAGCCTGATATGCATCCATCAGCTTCCGTCATTGCTACTGACAAGCACAGTTGTGGAGGTGTTTGGTATTTCTGAAGCAGCATTAGCAGGACTCTCGGTGTCCAGCCACTAGTTCTGTGAGCCTTGACAGGCAAGACTTAGGACATGTATTGTGCTGGTGTAGATCACAGTGGGTACGGTGTGGTTCTGGAGTTGGCAACACAAGCAGCTTTCTGATGGCTGCAGTTTCCCAGGTATTGCAGGACCAGTGTAGTTTAGAAGTCATCATTTCTTGATCTTAAAACAGTCACTACTGCTTTGGTAGCCTGGTTCTGCAAAGACTTTGGGACTCACTCCTGAAAAACTATTCTTAGAGTCTGTTTAATCAACATCCCCAAGCACTGAATGCTCTTCCTGCTTATATCAGGGGAAGGATTCTACTCTTTGCAACTGAATGTTGACTGATACTGTAAATCATACAGGAAGAGTAGTGGCTGCTGACAATAGGACCTCAACTGAGGTTGGAAACTAGAATTAGGAAAATTAGAATAGGGAACTACAATTTGTTATCTATCCTGGTAAAGTTTGAAAATAGCAATGATTCTGTTAGTACCAGAGAAGAGACACTCCAGTTCATGGTACACAATGGCAAAGAGACTGACCTATAATTATATTTCTAATTCTGTTCTTTTGTATTTTGGGTAGCAACATTAGACTGGCCTTAGAATGAACTGGGGTGCTTTCTTTTCTGCTCTCAAATAGGAATTATCAATTCTTTGCAGGTATGGTAAAAACAAAAACAAACAAAAAACGGAACACCTAGTTTTGAGCCTGTTTTACCAAGTAATAGTAGCATTAACTTCTTTTTGGGTGGTTTAGAGATCACTGTGAGTGTCATACTGTTCCTTTTATAAACTCAATAATGAGAAGTGTCGATGCAAACTATGAACAATCTATACTAAGGAACAGAAGAGAGTTTCATTCAAGCCAAGATGAGGACTATAGCCCAGGAGACATAGATTCAAGAAGCACTTGAATAATGTTCCAGTGGATTACAAAATGGCTTAATAGGCAAAAACTGCAGTTACATAAATCGTTTGTCAAGAATTAGGATTGGAGCTAGCAAGAGGGCTGTCTGTTAAGCAAGGATTGGCTGGGGTCTGAAATGGTTGCATAGTTACAAGGAGAGACCTTGAGACCATAAGGTAGCAGCTGGCAGCAACTAGCAGATATTGTTTTAAAAACATGGTGGTGTCCTTGAGTTTGCTACAGTTCAGAAAATTCAAGTTCTCTGTGATGCAGAAACATGTCTGAAACCACATCTGCAATGGCCACCTGGCTCCATTTTGGATGCTTGAACCTCATTTACTTCATTTTGCTTTTTAAATGATCTTATATATGACATCAGGAGCTTTATAAGTCTCTCTCAAAATGAGTATTTGGGATGGATACTGATTCTAAAATGGGTATTAAGGAACAGTTTTCTAGGTTTAGAATTCCTGGTTTGGCAAGGGTAGAGGTCATTAGTGCCCTGCAGATTTTTTAGGATAAACATCATTCCAGGTGATTTCTTAAAGTCTTGTGGATTTAAACACTATTTGGTGACTCTCATACTATATCTCCTCATCTCAATTCTCTACTGAGCTCCAAACGAAATCTATTGGCTCAATATCTCTGTTTGCATGTGAAATACATATCTCAATCTTCATCTCTTAAGAACAAACCCTCCCACCAAACCCACTATTACCTCAATGTGCTCCATTTTAGCAAGGACCAACCACTATCCAATTGCTTTGGTTAAAAAACAAACACAAAGCAAAAAAAAACTTTGTCTTTTTTTTTTTTTTTGGTCTCTTTTTTTCTTATCCATCAGCAGATCCTGTTGGCTTTACTTCAAAATGTATCTTGAATCCTACCCGTTCTCAACATTTCCACTGCTACCACCTTATTCCAAGACACCCTAATTTATTCCTGGGCTGCTGGAATAGCCTCCTAGGTGATCTTACAGGTTGCACTTTGGAAGGTCAACAGTCTACCACCACAAGCAGCTGCTTCATACATTATGCCACTCCCCAGCTCAAAACCATCAAATGACGCCCATCTCCCTGCCGTGTTTAATCAGAGCCTCAACCATGTCACTAACCTCATTTCCCACAATCACCCCACCTAGACTCACTGTGCTCTGAGCACCCTGGCTCCTTGCTTCCTCCCAGAACACCAAACAAGTGAACCCTTCTAGCTTGCTTTTCTCCCTGCCGGGACCACTCCTCCCTCAGATTCCTCCAAAGCTGGCTGCGCTTTCATTCAGCTCTCTACTCAAATGTCAAGACTATAGTACGTAAAAGAGCATATACTCCTTATTTCCTCTCCCTATGACTAATGTCAAGCCCCTCTGGAGCAGGGAATGGCCAGGCACATACTAGGCACCTAAAAACAAGTTTGGTTAAATGAATTTGGACTGAACTTATCCCGCTTCACTGCCACACTTCTTTGTGAGGTCACCTCACCGAGGTAGGCATACAACAGACGGAAACAGAAACCTGAAGAGGCCTGCCTCGCCGTTAGTCAGAGCTCGTGCAGGAACCCCTTGCAGCTCCCCCAGCCAGAACTGGGCCTTAAGAATGGTCTTTCGTTTCCTTGTCTGGTCGGGAAGGGGAAGGGATAAATGGGAGAAAATGAGGCGTGCAGGGGCTCAGGAGGGAGCCTCAGCTCCGCAGCATTCGGTTGAGAATTTACTGGTACCCCTGGTGAACCTTGTTTTTACTGGATGGCCTAGGGGCTGGGGCTGCGATTCGGTACGGAAAGCCCAAGTCCAGAGCTGCAAGCAAGGCCGTCAGCCATTTTCCGAAACTAACTCCCGGGTAACCCCGCCCGAGTGTGTACGCATGAAACGGAGGCGGGACTTATTGTGAGGGCCTCTCTCCGGAAACCGCACCCTCGCGGGCGCCCCGCCTCCAAGGATTTACAAAACGCAGAGGAAGATTTAACAGTCTGCAGCGAAAGCGCGCACTCGAGCGCCAATGAGAGCGGAAGGAGGGCAACCGCGCCTGAGGAACACTCTGTATGTCCAACAATGATTGGCTGGAGCCCTCCCCTCTTCTTTTTGGTATTGGCTGGACTGCCTTTCCCCGCCCACCCAGTGGGCTTTTGTCTAGGTACTTCAGATTGGCTCCTCCTGGGCGGCGAGGGGCAGGGTAGGGGGGTTGCTCATCACGGATTGGTGGATTTGAGCACCTGCTGGCCCCTTTTCGAGAAAGGAGCCCATCCCATCTTGTCTCTGTCCCGTCTCCCGACCCGTACGCTCCTCCCTCAACTCTCGCTCACGAATGGTTAAAAAAAAAAAAAAAAAAAAAAAGGATGTGAGGCTCGAGCCCGCCAGCCAGGCCTCTAGCTCCGAGCGCGCGCCCTCAGCGAGGCCCCGCGCGAGCTGCCCGTGACGCTGCCTGCGCTGTTTGAAACTGCAGAACCCGTTACCAGCTTGGGGCAACTACCGTTCCAGCTGGTTCCGGAGCCCGTGCGCGCCAGGGGGACGAGTGGCGGGCGCGAGGTGGCTCTGGCCTTTCGCGTCTCTGCAGCGTGGAGACTAGAACCGGCACTTTCGTAGGACGCCACCTCCAATCGCAGCGCTGGCGCGGGCGGAGGCTAAAACACGGGGGTCCTGAGACTGAGGAAAACGCGCCAAGTTCCCGTCGGTGGTGGAGTGAGGAAGACCCTAGCGGTTCGGGCGCCCGGCGAGCGGAGCCGCTTCTGGGGCTCCTTGCCGTCCCGGGGCGGGGGCGGGCGCGGGCTGGCGCCGCTCCGGCGATGTAGTTGGTGCCGGCGCCGGGCAGGACCTAGCGGCAGCCCGGGTTCCCGCTCTTGAGAGCGAATGGTCACTCCCCCGCGGGGAGGACGATCCCGCCAGCTTTTCCGTGGGTCGACGGCCCCCGCGGGCTCGAGGCAGGGGCTCACCTGTCGCACCCGCACTCACCGCGATTGGACTCGCCGGCGTCGCCGCCGCGGACCTCGCTCTGGGCCATGACCAGGTGAGGGGGGGCCCGTGGAGGAGGGGCCGGTGTCCGGGCGCCGCAGCAAGTTGTGCCGGCGCCCGAGGGGGCCGCGGGGAGGACTCCGGCTCCTTCGGTGCTGCGCCTCTGCCCAGCTGCCAGCCAAGCCCTCCGCGCAGCGGGCGGCGCCCCCTCCTGCCGCCGCTGGGGACTCGAGGCAGGTGCGGGCCGGCAGTAAATAGGCCAGCTCCGCGGGCGAAGGGTCGGGAGCTGCGGTTCTGCTTAAAGACGCCTCCCGTCGGGTGGGTGCAGCGTCGGACGCGCACGGACATCGACACCGTCCCGTCATCTTCTCACTTTCTTTTCGTTCCTAGTGTGTGTGGGGTAGGGAGAAGAAATGTTTGCGCTTAACGTTGTCCTGTGTCGGTGATTGCTGAATTTTACCGCGCAGCTTAACTTTTATTTTTTCTACAAGTGTTTAGAACGCCACGTGTTTTAAAGCTTTGTCAAGCATGTTATCCTTGTTTTACATTTTTGCTGAAAAGTTGTAATTGAGTCGTGCCATCTTATGGAGGAAAGAACTTGAAACTGATGGCATTTAGTGTTCACGCTGTCATTTGTTAACAACATTTAATGTTCTGTTTATCGTGTTTTCTGCGAAACTTGATTTAGAGTTACGGGAGAAATATTTTTGATGTAACAACCCCCAGTGATAAGGACAGCCAGGAGCAAGAAACCGTATAGCATAAGATACGGCACCTGGTAAAATGTTATATTCTAGGCAGTATTAATGTTTCGTCATTGCTTTGAGGAGCCCGGTGGGTTGGTTTATTGATTAGGATTGATGATGTTATTTCAGCTGCTTGGTCATTTTTTTCTTACATTTAAGTCCGGTTGCTGTGTCTGTTAGGGAATCCAGTTTCCGTCATTTATTAGAATTGGTTCCCAAGAAGAATCTTTTACAAGAGTGACTAATGCTTAAGAGATCCCTGACACTGGTGCAGGCTGGTTTATCATTCGTAATAGCATTTCATCAGTAGCATTAAAGTGGCCAGGAGAGTAAATTGAGTTGCAGAGAGGATGGGGAAAAAGGTCGGCTTTCCAATTATTCCTGAGTTGTCTCGAAAAGGTGGTTTCACTGCCGAGTTCAGTGTTGTGAATTCCCAGTTCAGAGGCAGCGAATGACATGCTTAAGGATGAAATTTACTTCATCCTGTTACTCTCTACCTGTATTATAAAGTCATTGAGTTTTTGGACTCCTGCGTGATTTTCTGGTAATACTCCAGTGAGATAATTTTTCCTAACATCTTCCTAATGAAAAATAGGACTGAAGTGTAAAATAACTACTACAAATACAGCCTTTTTTTTTTTAAATCCAAAAGTTTTATTTTAAAACAGGGAAGAAAGTTTGCAGAAGGCAAACTTTTTTTTCCTGCTTAAAGCAGTATTTTTAAAAATTCTGTAGTTAAAAAAAGTTTGAAAAGTCAGTATATTTTGGTTTTTAATGCATCAGAATTTAGTATTTACAAAGTACAGCAGTTTTTTTACACCATTATCCCAACTTTGCATATGGTTTATTACTTCTCACACAAGTTTTTAGGTGTAAACTTAACACTAGACCTACGCCTTTCTTTGTATGCAGATTATACTTTAAACAGACTATTTCATACAACTAGAAAAGACCTTCGAAGGAGAACTCGGTCTCTTCTAGCACTCCTTTGATTTCCCATTCATCCCTCTGTTTCCCACCTTGTATTTTAGAATTAGAGATGGTAGTTGCTCAATGTTTTCTGAATGAACTAATAATAAAATTTTTACCCCTCAACGATACTACTTTACTATAGGTCTACTATTGAAATGGGGTATTTTGTGATGTAACCCTTAATCTAATAGCAGTCTAATAAAAGTTCAGTATCTGACTTTTTTTCGTTTAAGAAAGTTGAGGACAAATGGCAACTCCTTCATTTAAGCAATAAACATTGGCTGCCTGTTGTGGGCATTAGATTTTCAAATACAAAGTTCTAATTAGCACCATTCCTTGGTAAATTTGTTTTCAGAAATAATGATTTTATTGCCTACAGCTGATAATTGAAAACTAACAACCTTTTTTCTGGTTAACAGATATGATTGGTGATTACAAGGTCCCTGTATAAATTAATTCTTGTCAGCTCCTTGGGATTTGAAGAGAAAATGCCTGGTGTCATACCTAGTGAAAGTAATGGGCTTTCAAGAGGTAGTCCATCGAAAAAAAACAGACTTTCCTTGAAGTTTTTTCAGAAAAAGGAAACCAAGAGAGCCTTGGATTTCACAGATTCTCAAGAAAATGAAGAAAAAACTTCTGAATATAGAGGATCTGAAATGTATGTATGTTATTTTCAGTATATTTCTGTACTTTTAAAAATTCCATGAAAAAGCAGTGAATTTAAGATTGATATCTGCAGTCATTCTGACCTAATCTCCATAGAGGGAGATTAAAAAAGTCTAGCAGTGTATAGTAGAAACAGGATAAAACTGGTGGTTCCCCACAGGGATCACACCACAGTTAACATTATAACTCATTTAAATTGTGCTCAGCCAATTAGGCTTACTTAGAGAAATGTTTATTGACTAAAATTATTTTTCAATTTAAACTTCATTTTAGTGCAATACATTTTATGTAAGGGTAAAGAAATCTGTGGGGGGTTTTTTGGTTCAAGAGACGTGACGGTTACCTGAGATAAACTTTGTAGTCATATCTAGTACGTGAATTCTCAAACCTGTTGTGGGGGGTACAATTGCAAATTATATTTAAAATAAACTTAAAAAATAATAAATGCTTTTGATGCAAATCCTTCAGTGACTGAAAAGAAGTCAAAACAAAATGGAATACTTTATTCCACCAATAGTTGCTCTAGTTGGAGTCTGCACTTGCTCTGTATTCAACACATAGGCACTCTGCTATATGACTAAGGTAGATTTGATCCCCTGTGTAATTTCCTAATATTTACCAGTAATCAGTTTAGGAGATTGTGTGTGCACTTTTTGTTAACCAGCATTCATGCGTATAAATACCTTGAGGTTTTAGAGTAATAGCTAGCAGCTGTAAAATAAAAATGCTCTGAGGACTATTTGTTAAACTGAGGTAAAAGAATTATAAACTTGAACAATTCATTTTTTAAGTGACGGACAACTGTATAAGTATCTTCATAGACTCTGTTTCCTCTTTAATCTTTTATTAACAGAATCTGACTTGGATAGTGCAGCTTTTCCCAAATATTGTCATATTCAGGTTATTCTCAGGTTTCTATTCAGAGTTAAACTACTTGATTAAAATGTCATGTTGGCTTAACAAATCATAGTACCAGTTCTGCAATTTTCTGCTCTGTAAAATGGGATTAACAGTCTCTTAATGGAATTGTTTTGAAGTTTGTTGAGTGTAATATTTTTAAAGTGCTTGTAAGACTTTTATTCTGGGTATACAGCAATTTTTGCACCTGTATAGATTAATTCTCTTAAAATGCTATCTGAATAAAATCCACATACTTTTCAGGTCATACAACTTTTGGGAAAAGACTGAATCTAGGGAAGTAATATTTCCACTTTAAGATTCTACTTCATTATTCCTTTCTCTTCTCTGTACTTAATAGTGATCAAGTTGTTCCTGCAGCACAGTCCTCACCTATAAACTGTGAGAAGAGAGAAAATTTGTTACCGTTTGTGGGACTGAATAATCTCGGCAATACTTGTTATCTTAATAGTATCCTTCAGGTAAACTGACAGTTTTGCTATGTAATACAACTTTAGTAGGCAAAGAATGATTTAACACTTAATATTTTCTGAGAATTTAGGTTATTGAAGGATTTCAGTTGTCCATACTGTCTTTGTCTTTGATTGTAAATAAATCAGCATGGGGTAAAATAATCATGATTCTAAATTACACGTTACAAATTTCCTTTGAGGTGAGAGAAAGTGATATATTAAGTAAAACTGGGATAGCAAAATTGAGTAAACATTGGTTAAACTGAAGATGCCAAACTTTTAGTTTTTCTATGGTGATATTCATTTTAACCCTTGGAACTATCTGTTTCACGTTGTAGCCTTATATCTGGTCAGGTTCAGTGCTTTGCTGCACTGAGGGAAGATAGCAGGCTACTATGATGAAATAGAACAATTTTTGACACGATATCTTAATCTCAAAATTTTAAGTAATGCACATGTGAACATGCTCTACAAAAAAAAGCACGATAGTGTTTTAATGATTTTAGGTATATTGTTTGTTCAGTAAATACTCAAGACAATCTCACTTTATAGGTATTATATTTTTGTCCTGGTTTTAAATCTGGAGTGAAGCACTTATTTAATATTATTTCAAGGAAGAAAGAAGCCCTAAAAGATGAAGCCAATCAAAAAGATAAGGTAAAAAATAAAACTAATGGAAATTCACTTGCTCAGAAATGAAAAAGTAATAAATAGTTTTCATTTGGGAGGAGAATGACAAAATTATTTCTCTTAACAAATTACATCTGAGAATTAAATTTCTCATTGGCAATTTTTTTCATTCTTGCGGGGTAAGTAGCTAACTTGATTATCCCCTTTTATCAGTCATCTGATTTATTGTTTACCAGTAAACATTGTCTCACCATAATATATCGTACCTTTTTACCCCGTTACTTAGCTGTTGTGTTTTCAAACTGGCTAGCTTTTAGTATTTAAATAAATTTAAAGAAACTTTTGACTTACATAACTAGAAAACCATTATCACCCACATAATATGAAATAACCAAAAATATGCTTTAAAAATTTTTTTAAGTTTATTTTGTATACCTCCATAAAATTAGTGCTATGAAATTAGATTTAGAAAAGCTAAAAGTGGTGTCTGTTGAGAAGAAGACAAGAAGAGGGAAGGTACTTGATTTGTTCATAAATAAAAAATATTTGTGTGTTTCTTGACAGGGAAATTGCAAAGAAGATTCTTCAGCAAGTTATGAACTAATATGCAGCTTACAGTCCTTGATCATTTCAGTTGAACAGCTTCAGGCTAGTTTTCTCTTAAATCCAGAGAAATATACTGATGAACTAGCTACTCAGCCACGGCGACTACTTAACACACTCAGGTATAGTCTATTATATACTTTCAGGATTCCAGTTTAGCTACTTACCGCTTTCTTTGGAGAAGAGTGATATGTGAACAAAAGGCGGGAATAAAGGGCAAGGAAATTAGATACTACAGATCTACAGTCCTTAATATCCCAGAGGCTCCAAAGACTGGAAATTTTTTCATAAGATTGGTACTGAATTCATTGAATCTGAATTTGTAGGAGGCTGTTTATATGCTTTATTCATATTTATCTGTAACGTGAACATTCATACATGCTTCTGTAGACGTTGTGATGTGTGGGATTATGGGATGCTGTCCCTATCATGTTGGTGATACATATTTTACTTATGTGCCAGATTCTTTTTGAATCTGAAAAGTTCTGAGAATTACCACATTTGGTCCTAAGGAATCATCTAGGTCTGTGTTCAAAATAAATACAAGAACTGTAAATTCAAAGTGTTCTATTTTTGTTGTATGTACTTAGAAGAGAAATACTGGTTAACTGGATTAGATTTCTTTGTAGTATTGTCTTAAAAAATGAAACTTTATCCTATATACAGAACAGCTTTATTCAGAATATTACAGGGTTTAAGTCTTTAAGAAATTACTTAATCATTTACTTTAGGAATAGATCTGGATGTAATACATTGTCGTACATTTGTTAAGAGGCAGTGTAGTGTGGTGGCCAGGAGCAGGTTTTAAATCCTGACTTTTGCGTCTCTGTGACCTTGGGCAAGTTATCTGTAGATGGTGGTGATATAGTACTTACCTCATAGGGTTATTGTGAGAATTATACAAATAATATAAGAAGCATTTTGAGGGAATTCCCTCATGGTCCAGTGGTTAAGACTCTGCTTTCACTGCCAAGGGCCCGAGTTCAGTCCCTGGTTGGGGAACTAAGATCCCACAAGCTGTTAGACGTGGCCAAACAAAAATAAAACAAAAGTGAAAAGTTTGGGACTTCCCTGGTCCAGTGGTTAAGACTCCGCACTTCCACTGCAGGGGGCACAGGTTTGATCCCTGGTCAGGGGAACTAAGATCCCATATGCTATGTGGCAAGGCCAAAAAAAAAATTATACGTATATACATACGTATATATATATGGCATTTAGAATAAAGTGTGGTACATAGTACTGTATACATATTAGCTATTATTAACAGTATTTAGAAGATCAGAGTGTGATAATGAAAATTAGGTTAAATTTGTTTTTGTTTTTAGTTACAAGTTTAGGTAAGGAGTTTCAAATTAGTAGCTGAATAAATGTTTTTGGACTTTTAAATAATTTATGATACCCCTATAAATGAATTCATTTCTGTATGGAGAGATGGGTTTTTGTTTTTGTTTTGGTATTATATCTTCAAAACTAGAATAGATGAAATGGAAATTTTTATTTATAGGGAACTCAACCCTATGTATGAAGGATATCTACAGCATGATGCACAGGAAGTATTACAGTGTATTTTGGGAAACATTCAAGAAACATGCCAACTTCTTAAAAAAGAGGAAGTAAAAAACATGGCAGAGATATCTACTAAGGTAGAAGAAAAACATCAGAAAGAGGAAATGAGTGGTAATAACAGCACAGAGATGGACAATATGAGGCATTCTGAAGACTATAAAGAAAAACTGCCAAAAGGAAATGGGAAAAGAAAAAGTGACACTGAATTTGGTAACACGAAGAAAAAAGTGAAAGTCTCCAAGGAACACCAGTCTTCGGAAGAAAACCAGAGACAAACCAGATCAAAAAGAAAAGCTACAGGTGATTCATTAGATATTCCTCCTAAAATAATCCCCAAGTACATTTCTGAAAATGAGAGTGCAAGACCCTCACAAAAGAAATCAAGAGTTAAAATAAACTGGCTAAAGCCTGCAACTAAGCAACCCAGCATTCTTTCTAAATTCTGTAGTCTGGGTAAAATAACAAACCAAGAATCCAAAGGACAATCTAAAGAAAATGAATGTGATCTTGAAGAGGACTTGGGGAAGTATGAAAATGATAATACAACTAATGGTTGTGGACTCGAACCTCCAGGGAATAATGTTATGCCCGTTAATATTACTGAAGTTAAGCCCATAAACAAAGGTCAGTATAATTTATTCTTGGACATTGATAGGTAGGATTAACAGCTGCAGAACTGGGATTTTATCTTCTTAGATGCATATACGGTATAATATCTCACTAAAGTTTTAAGAGAAATTTAACACAGTGGTAACTAGTGTTTCAGGCACTACACTTAAAATATATTGTGTATGGATCTCACTAATTGTAAGGTAATAGTAATTTATGTTTATAAACTAGGGGAGTTCAATACATCTTAATGGCAAGAGAATATTTTACCACTTTATATATGTAGTATTTGACATAAACTCATTAAAGAAATTGCATTCACTAAGTAGTTATACCATACTTGAACTGGATTTCTACTTAGGTTCATACAGATCTCAGAAAATTTGTAGAATTGACGTGGTTAAATTTCATCCTTACTTTTAGGTATCTTTGGGAAGGAAGTTAAGAATTGACACAGTTGTGTTGAAACTTTTTAAGAGATAACAGTAATTCATTTTCAAAATTATCTTTACAGGGAGTTTATATTTCATGAGTAAGTCACCTCTTAGTGCCAATAAGCAAGTTGAGATATGAAAATCAGCCTTTTAGTCATGATATACTTTAAATGGAATAATGGTTATTCAGGCTATACTGAAATTCATCTGTATAGATTTGTGTTTTCCTTTTTTTGCTTTAGGTGCAGAGCAAATTGGTTTTGAGCTAGTGGAGAAATTATTTCAAGGTCAGCTGGTATTAAGGACTCGTTGCTTAGAATGTGAAAGTTTAACAGAAAGAAGAGAAGATTTTCAAGATATCAGTGTACCAGTGCAAGAAGATGAACTTTCCAAAGTAGAGGAGAGTTCTGAAAGTAAGCAAAATTGGAGTCTTACATGAACCACGGAATAATTATAGTTTTCCTCAACAAAGTGTAGTCTAATAAGTAGCTTGTATAATTACTGAGGAAGAAAAAGAAACTATCTTTTAGTATCTTTGGTATAATAAAATCTTGTTGCTTACCTAGCTTTGCTTGTTAATAGTTATTAGCATTTGGAAAGTTGTGGGATCTTTATTTTGATGTGTAGAGTATGTTATAATGGGAAAAGGAAATGCTTTAATGAGTTAATTTTTGGGTACCTAAATCTCTCAGAGCTACTGAGGATATTTTTGTTAACACCATATTGGAGCCAGTGTTTTGTCTTGTAATGTCATGGGACGTGATCATGAGACTGGTTTACTTGTTCAGATATTATAAATTGACTGTTAAAGGTCTGTCTCACATGGAGTTGGAGAGTAGGCTTATCTTGATTTTGCTGTCCCTATTGACTTCAAAAATGTTTTTTGGCTGACCAGATGTAAATATTTAGAGGTATGTGCACTGTTGAAGATGCACTTAAAAGTTTCTGAAACTTAAAAAAAATCTCTTTAGTTATTAGTTGGGAAGGATTAGTCAGTTAAAATTGCATGCTAATTCTGAACATAAAAATTTGTGACTTAAGTTTAATTTCTGAGAGATTTTTCATATGCGAGTGACAGGATTCTCTTGTATAGTTTCTCCAGAGCCAAAAACAGAAATGAAGACCCTGAGATGGGCAATTTCACAGTTTGCTTCAGTGGAGAGGATTGTAGGAGAAGATAAATATTTCTGTGAAAATTGCCATCATTATACTGAAGCTGAACGAAGCCTTTTGTTTGACAAAATGCCTGAAGTTATAACTATTCATTTGAAGTGCTTTGCTGCTAGTGGCTTGGAGTGAGTATTCTAAAGTTTTGTTCAAAATACTGTGATAGTAACAAAATAGTACAATAGTGTAATAGAAACTACTGAAATGAAGTAATTTTGGGAAAGTTCTTTAACAATTTCCCTGTAAAAAATGCATCAGTTTAAGTCCTTTTGGTATGAATGCATATGATTTGTTCACACATTTTTCATTTTCATTCCTTATTTGATTAATTAATTGGTTAAAGTAGGGAACAAATTTTGTGTATACATCAATATTTTTTTGAGGGCAGAAAAACAAAATTATTTTAATTTTAAGGTAAGGAAGCCAGGAAATAAAACTAGTCTGAATAATTTGAGTTGCAAATGTAAGTATCTGAAAGCAATTTTAAAATAGTAAATATAAAGATGCCAATTACATTTTAGATAGTCTCTGACTTTTTCTGACATGTATACATAATGTCATTGTAGGTTTTATTCCTTTTTATAATAATGAATTGTTTGGAATTACCATAGAGCTTCCCACACATTTTATTATGCCAGAAGATGACAGTCCTTTCTTTCAGTGGACTTTCCTTTGCTACAGTACAATTTTATTTATTTTTTTGTCCCCAGATCTTGGTTGTAGAGACAGACTTCAGATTAACATGATTTATTAAATGTAAAGGAAAAGGATTTTGAAGATCAGTATTTTTTTTTAATGCCATTTATTTTCTTATTGCACAAAATTAGAAAAATAAAGAAAACTAAGGGGGGAAGTGCCATATATTCTTCACAGAAGCACCTGAATATTAGTACTGATTTCAGTATTCTTTGTGTAAATGTTATACAAGATTGGGGTCTTCTTTGTATTTTGTGTTTTATTCATATGAGCAGTAAATATTAAGGATTCATTTAGACTTCATTTCACATTGTGTGTAAAACTGAATATATATAAAGTGGAATCCCAGAAAACTTTTTTTTTTCCCCTTTCCTAAGGTTTGATTGTTATGGTGGTGGACTTTCCAAGATCAACACTCCTTTACTGACACCTCTTAAGTTGTCACTAGAAGAATGGAGCACAAAGCCAACCAATGACAGCTATGGATTGTTTGCAGTTGTTATGCATAGTGGCATTACAATTAGTAGTGGGCATTATACTGCTTCTGTTAAAGTCACTGACCTTAACAGTTTAGAACTAGATAAGGAAAATTTCGTGATCAACCAGATGTGTGAAATAGGTAAGCCAGAACCATTGAATGAGGAGGAAGCAAGGGGTGTGGTCGAAAATTATGACGATGAAGAAGTGTCGATTAGAGTCAGTGGAAACACCCAGCCAAGTAAAGTTTTGAACAAAAAAAATGTAGAAGCTGTTGGACTTCTTGGAGGACAAAAGAGCAAAGCAGATTATGAGATATACAACAAAGCATCTAATCCTGATAAAGTTGCCAGTACAGCATTTGCTGAAAATAGAAATTCTGAGACTAACAATACTAATGGGACCCATGAATCTGATAGAAACAAGGAATCCAGTGACCAAATAGGCATTAACATTAGTGGTTTTGAAAACAAAATTTCATATGTAGTGCAAAGCTTAAAGGAGTACGAGGGGAAGTGGTTGCTTTTTGATGATTCTGAAGTGAAAGTTACTGAAGAGAAGGACTTTTTGAATTCTCTTTCCCCTTCTACATCTCCTACGTCTACTCCTTACTTGCTGTTTTATAAGAAATTGTAGAATGAGTGTATTTTCCCTGTGTATATATTAAACAGACCTGGACAAACATCGGTAAATTGATTACATCAAAGAGTCTTTAGCTTATCTTTTGAAGCTACTGGATATTATTGGTCTCTCTAGGTTTTTATATAAATAGTAAAATTTGAATTACTGAAAACCATGTTAATTTTTAGAATTCATTTTCCTTAGTAGAGACTAGTGATGCATTAGCTTCTGGGAGCAAACTTGTATAGGTTCTTAACTGAGTTATTCAAAATGGAAGCATTTAAACACTTTGAATTTACATCTATCTTTTGTGTTTGCTTTTTAAAATAAAGTGCTTGAATTTGTATCTCCATATTTTGGAGTAATTATCTACACGATGTTTATAGGTCCTTTGGTTTTTCAGCTAAGAAGCAGAATTTCATTTCAGTACATTTAGTTTTGTAAGTCATGAAGCCAAATCTTTGATGGGCTGGTAATCATTAGAGGCACAAAGTCTAGAATATGTATGCATTCACAACAGTGCACATTATGTGCTTTGAATCACTTTGAAAAGTGTCTCAGAAAACCTGGAGAGTCAGTCCTCTTCTATCTTTACAAGAATTTTATATGTATTTATGAAAATGATTCTGTACTCTAGTAAATCTTTTTGGGCATGGACTAATTTGTATCTCTTCATAGTCATACTCTGCACGGTCTGTGTATATATAGTACATCAAACTTAGAGGTGTGACCTTAAATTTAACTTTTTTTAAAAACCAGAAGGTCAATAAAATTTAAACTGCTTAACTATGTATACAAATGCTTGAGGATGTTTTTACTTGCATATTTTTTTTACCATAAATATAGCTGGATTATCTTAAAAAAACAAGTGTGTGTATATACACCCACAAACATACTATACACACACATGTATACATAAAAGAGAATAAACATGCATAATTACCTTTAATAATACTCAATACTTTCCAGCAGTTGGAGGTGAAAAAATTTCCAAATGGGAGAAATTGTGCTTAGTCCATCTTAAATTGTCATACCTAATTATCCTTTAGAGTGGACATATAACTTTATGGAATCCAAAACTGGAGAACATAAGAGGCTTTGGGCACACAAAAAACTTGGTTAAATTTTCACTTTAAATATATTAAACTGGTAAATGATTATGACTTGTTAAAGGACATTCTTGGTATTAAGGATATTAAAAATAATTCCAAAGATTATATAACTCTTGGAATAACACCACTATACCCCACTTCATCAAATAAAAGTACCTGTCAACTAATAAACAAACTATACAGTTAATGTCTTACAAATTCTTAGTCACAGTTCTCACCTCTTTCTACATTCAGAATCATTAACGGAACTTTAAAAAAAAAACACAGCCCTAAACACTACCCATAAGCAGCTGAGGGAGTAGGAGTCACTAATGGAACTTTTAAAATGAAACAGCCTTGAACACTACTCTTGCTTTTTATGAAGTAGGACAGTACTTGGCCTTCTGTAATATTCAAGAGACAGCCAAGAACTATGCTAGTTAAGAACTAGTATAGAGTCCTTATATGAGAAAGTTTGTTTTAAGAAAACTGAAGAACACAGTAAGCTAGGAAGTGCTCAGTTATACCAATGTGTTGAGAGGAAGCCTCTTTTGACTGAAGTCAGAGTTACTGCATGGTAAGTAAATCATAATTATATAAATCTTAAAGTTCTTGATACTGTCACTGAGGTGACAATCCAAACTCTTACATACGTGTAACCTTATGAGAAATGACATAGAAATTACTTAATATTCTTCCCCCCCCGCCCCACCCTAAAGAGGAGAGAGTATGTAAATAAGTTACCTTTTCTTGTTTGCTTTAAAGGATTTCTGTTCTTGACTGCCTTTCCTTATGGACCATCCAGATCCTCTGTTCCCAAATATGTTTTTGAGGTTATGCTTTTCTGACTCCCTAGTTCACCTAGGGGGTGAAAAACCTTTTTGATTTGGTCGTTGAATTCATGAGATAAGAGGAATCAGAAAATAATGCCTGTTGTAAAGGTAGGTTGGAGTGGGTAATAGCCATCATATCTATGCTCTCAGGAGAATGAACGTTATTAAGTGATTCGCTCTTAAGTGATTCATCTGGTCAGTAGATCAAAGGGATACATTACAAGGGATATCTTTCTGTAAGTTACAATACTGCACAAAGAGAAAATGTTCAGACACTTCCAGAAATGGTTAATATGTACTTCCTTGGAAAAACTTGCCGAATAATTGAAATATATGTTGAAAAATATCTGCATTAGTTTCTTATAAAGTTACAATTTTAAATTAACTCTTAACAGCTGATTTTACCTTTTACACGTGTACTTTGTAGAATCTATACAAGTATCAAAAAATAACTATAACTTCTTATTCAGCTGGTAGATTAAAATCAAACACCAGCTCTCTTGTTTTTATGGTGATACAAGTTTAAAGCAGATTTCTAATTTACCTGTTTAGAACACTAAACTGATGTAGTAACTGGCTTATTTAATTTAAAACAGAGGAATCATTCATTTTAGTCATGAAGAGTCAGCTCATACTACTATCATTACTATAATAAGGTTGAGAATCAAAGATCAAACTATTGTCACTCATATTAGCTATCCCAGTATGTATTTATTTATTTACAGAAGTTATCAGGTAAAGTTACTTCTGCAATTCTAAATCCCTCTTTTGGGTGTCTAAATGGAAAATACCTTAGAAACCAATTTTAAGACTTTACAAACCAGTTATCAATAATTTATTTCCACCCATTAATTTGTTCATTTATTTAATTTGGAGCTATTATCTGGGCCCATAAAATGACTGTCAATTATGATTTTCATTTTGCTAGTTCTGGAACTTTCTTGAATCAGCTCTAACTTATTCTTTGCTTTTGTCAATAAAAGTTTTTAAAGGCTCACTCAGTAAAATTAGTGTAAACATTCACATATTTAATAGTACCTTTAAAATAAGCATTACTACATTTAAAATGGTTCCAAAATGAATCTATAAACTGTAATATAAATTAAAAAATACAAACTTAAAAGTAAATAAATTTAACATTAGCTATGGTATAAATAATGGTAAATGTAAGTGTACCTTTGAGTCATTAAAATGTCTTTAAAAAGATAACAGCATATTACCAGAACATTAGAAACCACAGCCATGATTCTCAAACTTCAAAAATTGGCATTTGATATTGTTTGGCCACTGCATTCTTCCACGAGTAAATTAATGCAATAATTTCAAGAATTAAGTCCCAAGTCTTGAAAAAGCTCTTAAATTCTTTTCACAATGTTGAATACATGGCTTTTTTCAGTGAATAAAACAAGTGCATTTATATTAGAGATCCATTTTGCGCAGGCTCATTCGACTGAAGGAATCTCTGGAGAGAAAAGTGAACGGATATAATTATAAGTAAACAATTTTTATATAATCTTCTAAAATACGTTTACATGCTTTCTGCCAGTTATCTCAAAGTTTTGCCATCAAAAGCTTATTAACTTTAAAACTTTTTTCCCACCAAAGCTCTTAACTTACAAATTATATGCTCATCCTACACAATGCCTTATATATACTAACTTGTAGACTTCTCTATAGATCAGAAGTATTACAGTAGCCACTCTATCCAAGTCCACTGACCATTTATTCATTTGTCCACTAAATGTATTAGATATTGTGATTAAACAAGAAATAAGGGATAATGGGAGAGATTTCAGGAAAAGATTTACTTGGGGTTATTAAAAGGCAAAATGCAGGGGTTTTATTTTTTTTATTAAAGGTTTATTTTTATTATTTATTTAATTTTTTGGCTGCATTGGGTCTTTGTTGCTGTGCGCGGGCTTTCTCTAGTTGCGGCGAACAGGGGCTACTCTTCTGTTGTGGTGCTCGGGCTTCTTATTGCAGTGGCTTCTCGTTGCAGAGCATGGGCTCTAGGTGTGTGGGCTTCAGTAGTTGCAGTACGTGGGCTCAGTAGTTGTGGCTCACAGGCCCTAGAGTGCAGGCTCAGTAGTTGTGGCGTACGGGCTTAGTTGCTCTGTGGCATGTGGGATCTTCCTGGACCAGGGCTTGAACCCATGTCCCTTGCATTAGTAGGCGGATTCTTAACCACCTCAACACCAGGGAAGCCCAGGGGTTTTATTTAAAATATTAATTTCTAAGTCTTAAATCAGTGGTTCTCAAATTTGGGGGACTTAGGTCCTTTATACACTTAAAACTTGAGGACCCCCAAGGAAGCTTTTATGTGGATTATATATTGATATTTACCAAGTTAGAAATTAAAACTAAGAACATGTAAAATTATAAAATAACCCATTACATGTTACTATAAATAGCACTGTTTATTAAACGTAATTTGCAACAATTTTAGAAGAGTGGCATTCTTTAACCTCTAGCTTAATAGAAAACCTAGATTCTTATATCTGCTTCTGCATTCAATCTTTTACACTGCATGTAGTCTCTGGGAAACTCCACTGTACTCTCATGAGAAAATGAGTGAAAAAAGCAAATCATATTTGGCATTTAATGTGAAAATTTGTTTTGACTAAGGAACCTCCGAAAAGAGTCTCAGGGAACTCCTCTCCATGGGTCCCAGATTATACTGCAAGAACCACTATCTTAAAACCTCATAAGCTTTCTGCAAAATAATATTCCAGATTTTGTAGATCAGCAAAATTAAAAGTTCAAGTTCTATGGGAATTTTATTTTCTAAGTTCTAAAGAAATTAAGACAGAAGAGGATAATTCTTTACTACTTCTTAATGTTTTTTCCTTTTTCCTTAAGCTGGTTTGTTTTTGCTTATCTTCCCTGCCATTAACCTTAATAGTCTCTTACGGTTTACAATCTCCAGCAAAGGAGAGAACAGGTACAGAGAGATCATGTTCGGCTTTGAATCTCGAAGCTTGGTTTTTTTTGGAAAATAGCAGTCTTAAAAGATAAGACACTTCATCAAGAAAAAGGATCTTCTAAATTCCAAAAAACTGCCTGCAAATATTAAGAAATAAAGCTTGGAGGAATAACCATCATAAAGGAAGGCAAAACTCAGGATAAAGGTGTAAGAAAAAGCTTCCTTCAGATAGTAACAATACAGTCTTTCTATTGAAAGGAGCTGGAGAGATTTGATGTGAGACTAGCATTAGGAGACTTCCTGACTACTTCAGCACCCCAACCTAGGACCTTTGTCCAATGACTGTAAGACTGGTGGCAGTGGGTAGAGGCAGCAAGAAGTCAGAAATTCCAAAACGATTCAAAGGGAAGCCAAAAACTGGAGGGGACTAGTGTTGTTTCCCATCAAGAATTTCAAGAGGAAACCACCTAGGGTGTTTTGTATCATTGTAAGGATAGTGGAAGCAAAACATTTTCTGCCAGAGAAAGGATCTAAAACAGGTCTTCTGGTCTCCTCCTGTTCCTGTAGATGGTCTGTCTATGTGCTCCCTGTAGGGGACATGACATACAGCAGGCACTTGGTGTACAGTTTCAGAGGTCTAGAAGTACACAAATACTAGATCACTGAACAGCAGGGAATATTCCCAGATGATCAAATAGCCAGTTTAACTTTATTTTGTAGTATATTATACCTTGCATCTACATTCTGTTTAAGCAACTTCAAAGGCCTTCCAAATATTAATTGATCAAGTAAGTACAATTTAATAGCTTCACTGTTATAATTCAAAGAAAAGGGTGGTAAAATATTGTTGCCACAATAATTCAATAGGTGTATGCACATTTGGATTTCAGAATGCAAAGCAGGCAATATACTTTTAGCAATTATCATGCCCTGTCCAGGATTCAGGGGTTAAAAGTAAAAATGTTAAGCACTGTCCTTGGAACTTCACATGCCATTTAATTTCCACAAAAACCTCTTTAAGGTGAGTATTATTTTACAGCAGTGAAATCTAAAATTAGATTAAATTATCTTCTCAAGTAGAATTAGGGTCAGCTGTAGAAAATTCCAAGCTATTTCCACTTCTAATTTTATTTGTCACACTTAGAAAGTGAAGAAAAATAGTGAAGCCTTCTTGATACTCAGTGCAGTTATCTGTTTTAATACAAATCTAGAAGAACATACTATATACTATTTACTGTCAGGGATAAGGAAAATGAATACCTGGCTCCAGGTATGTTCTAGCAAATTCTCTCACAGAAATACCAGAAAGTGTGACACGATATTAAAAGAAGCAGTTCTGGGAGGCCAGACTTCTGTGTGGTGTCCTGGTTAGTATGAGTACTTAACACTACTCTTTATTACAGAAAGAACTGACTTTTATCTTGTAGGCTGATAAAAGGCTTACATAAGTTGAACTTGTTAGGTTTCAGAAAATACAATATTTGAAACCATTTAATAAAAGTTAAATTCCCTATTAAATAATTCAAGCATATTTCATTTTTCTGAAGATATCCAAAATAACAAAAATAAGCATACCTATGGCAGGTAACAGGTAATACTGCCTTGTATAACTGAGGGATCTTTCTGTTTATCAGAGGCTGTAGGGCCTCTTTAAGGCGATGATAGTTTCTCTCCAGTTCCCTTTGATACTCCTTTTGGTCTGTCCCAATTAAGCTCTTATTTTTTCTTAAGGCATCCTCACACCTAGGAAAAACAGTGTGTTATCAACAGATTTCTTCTGGCATAGTCTGAGGGCTTAGTGCTATATATATATTCACCACCACGAGGACACTCAGTTTTTCAGTTGTATGTTTAACATCCTCTCTTGCAATTAGGTTTAAGGCAGGAAACATGATCAGCAGAGTCCCTTTAAAATCTAACATCCACTTCCAGTTTTCACAATTGAAAATTATATGTTTTTTAATATTAAATCTGACACCCCTTTTTCCTCCCCATATCACCACTAGTCTAAAATTCTTTAAGGGATGTAATGGTACTCACGTAGCAACAATGGCATCTGGCACAGTGGTTTGCCTGTATTCAAATAAATGTTTCTTAATAACTGAATATATCTGATAATATCTTTTATCCAACTTATTTAGATATTTATGAAAAAAATAGTCTGGACTCCAAGGGATAAGTGGAAAAAGCGTGTTTAAAAAAAAGTATAGATATTAGTACTTGTAGAATGCAGCTAAAATGATACTTAGTGGAAAATGTATAGCCTTAAATGCTTACATTAAGGAAAGAAGGCTAAAACTGAAGAGCTAATAAGCAATTTAAAAAGAACAGAATAAACTCAAAGTATAAGGAAGGAAATAAAATTTTAAAGTATGATAGCTCTATATTAAAAAATGCAAAAATTGGTTGTTAGAAAACCTAAAAAAATTAATAGACTATGCTCTGGCAAGAATAAATGAGAAAAGGCCAAATCTCCTCCTCTAAAAATAAAAAAAAATGGGACATAAAGTCAAATACAGCAGTTTATAAAGGCACAGAGGATACTATGTACAATGTAATGCAAATAAATCTGAAATTCCACTTTTCTAGATTAATTTACCCAAACATTTATTAAGCAAAAATATGAATAATCCTAAAACCATCAAATCAGTCAAATCACAAATCTATCCACAAAGAAAACACTAAACATGCAAATTTTAGTAACCATTCTAAGGGCAGATAATCTCTTTGTAATACAACTATTCCAGAGTATATAAAAAATTATTCCAGACTACAGGGGAAGAAAGAACTACTCCTGAGAAGAGTTGCAAACTCATTTTTCAATGCTGGGATACCAAAACCTAATGGGGACTATAAGAAAAAACTTGAAATTCAATCTCACCCATGAAAACAGTTGCAAAACTCCCAAACAAAATACTAGGAAACTGTCATACTATATTACATCCTTACTCCCCACACACAACCCACTTGATAAAATTTTAATATGTGTCACGAAAAACTTTTAGCATAACTACAAATAGGTGGGAACTTCTTTCACCTAATTAAAAATATCTACAAAAACATGAAGAAAACATAATGATGAAAATTTTTCTTTTAGATCAGAAACAAGACAATGATGCCCTCTTATCATTATTCCTATTCAACACAGTACTGGAGGTCCTAAACATTACTGTAAGCAATGGATTCTAAAGATAAATTATTAGAATTAACAAGTAAATTTGGCAATATTCTCATGTAAAACATATAAAATTCAACTGCATTTCTGTATGCCAGCAAACAGAAAATAAAATTTTAAAAGATACCATTAACAAAATTATAAAAATATTAAATACCAAACAATAAGTCAAACGATACATAAGACCTCTACAGAAAAATTTTAAAAAAACATTTAGAAGATCAGTAAACGGAGAAATATACCGTATTCACGGACTGGAAGATTCAGTTCTCTTCCAACTGATCTATAGATTCAGATTCAGGTTATTATTTGGGGTGAGGTAGATGGAGGGATAAATTGATTCTAAAATTTAAAATTTATATCAAAGAAAAGGGCCAAAAGTAGTCCTTGAACAAAATGTGAGAGGAATTGACCTATCATATATGAAAGTTTATTACAAAGCTGTGGTAATTAAGACAGCATAATATTAGCTCAGAGATAAATAAAACAGTGGAAGAAAACAAAGATCCTAGAAACAGATGCACACAAAATAAGCACTTGATGTATAATAGTGTAAAGCAGTGCAGAAATAAGTGGTGCTGGGTCAACTGCACATCCTCATGGGAACAAAAATCTGACCCCATCTCACATCATATTCAGTTATCAGTATGGGAAAAAAACTGATCCCTACAGTGAAGCATATACAAAAAAATCAAGTTTAAGCAGATTTTTGTGAATAGTAAAAAGGCCTTTTCTGCCTTCTTCCCCTTTTGTTTAGGCTATATTGAATTTTAGAGATACCATTATATTGACTATTTAGAAGTCAACATAGAATGTTACTCTGACCTCGGGTAAAAAATTTCTTAAGAGACACAAAAAAAGTCATAACAGAAAGACTGAATCATTTAAACTATATTAAATTTAACAACCTCTGTTTATTTAAAAAAAAGTGCTAAGCCCCAAATTCAGAGAGATGTCTATGATACTTACAAATGATAAAGCATTACATATCCAGAATATGTAAATACTCTTAGAAATCAGTAAGGAAAAGAATCCAATAGGAAAATGGCAAAACAAAACAAAAGAAAACAAAGACACACCCCCCCCCCCAAACCCCTTGAACATATAACTTTACAGAGAGGAAAGAGAAATAGCTAACAAACACATGACAAGATGTCCAACCCTGTTGGTAATCAGGTAAATGCAAATTTAATCCATAAGCACATAATCCTTTCCTACCCACCAAACTGGTAAAAGTTAAACTGTTAGACAATATCAAATATTGGTGAAGTTACATAGCAACAAGAACTCTCTCAAACACTACTGGTGAGAATGTAAATCTGGCTTACACACTTTGGGAAAAGATGTGGCATTATCTCGTTGAAGTTGAACCTATGAAGCAACAACACTACTTTTAGGTATATAAGCCCTAGAATATCTCTTGTACATCCAAAAGTAGGTAAAGAAATATTTGAGTAGTATTCTTTGTAACTAAAAAAAAAAAACCAACAAAAAACAAAACCAGGAGACAACTAAGATATACATCAACAGAAGTATACATAAATCATGGTGTATCCATATAGTGAAACATATAAAATAAAGCAACATTTATTATAGCGACACCTCACAAACACTAAAACCAGCAAGTCACAGAAGAGTTCGTATGCTCCATTTGTGTAAAGTTAAAAAATGCAAAACTAAATAGTGTATTAAGAGATATATTCATTTATGATAAAACAATGAAAACAATAAGGGAAATCCACGTAGTGGTTACCTCTGAAGGAAGGGGGGTGATAATATCAGAAAAGGGCATTTCAAAGTAATGATAATGCTCTATTTCTTAAAAGCTGGGTGGTAGGTACATGATTTTTTTCTCCCTATTCTTTAATAGCAAGAAATGTTATAAATACTATTTTGAATCTACTCAAGATTTAATGAAAACAAGTTTTAAAAGATAAACCCACAAATATAAAGAGTAATACAAGAAAAAGTGTTTATTGTTTTTAGAAATAAAAGAATGCAAACTGAAGTACCATTTAAACTGATTAACAAGAGACATCCTATTCAAATGGCATTACTTATAGTAAGGTGTACTGTGACTAGAACACTTGCATTCTTGGCACTGTTAACACTTAGAGCCTTTATGGAATAGACTACATATTAGGGGCCAATAAAAATGTTCATGTACCTTGGCTCAGTCATCTCATGCTTAATATTTTAATTCATCAAAAGAAAAAAGATACATTTGATTAACTATACCACACTTAGATGCAACTTAAGTTCAGACATTTGATGAGATAATATAACTATTAGGATAATAGTTTTAACTTTAATTGAGAAATAAAAATTTAAGATTATATGTATATTATAACTGAGCTATGGTAAAACATGTATACTGGCATAAAAATGAATATATATACACAAAAATCAAAAAAGGCAGTATTTGCTATGACTTGTAAGGTTTATATCATGTAGTTTCTTTTGCTTTTTTGCCTTTTTGTAATTTAAAAGGAAAAAACTTTCTCTATAGTAACCCTTAAGGAGAACTACAGACTACAGGGACTCATTACCTTATAGTAAATATACACAAAGAGGAGGACATTTGTTTTAGAATTGTAGTCATAGTAAAAATTCCAAAAAAAAAAAAAAATAGCAAGAAGTATCTATTATTAAATGTCTATGACCTAAAGAAGTATGTATTATTCCAAGATCATCTGGCTCACAAACACAGAGGGGGTTTTTTGGTTCTTATTTGAAACCTCCCAAATAATAAAATTAATGCTAAAAGTCAGTCAATTCTATTCTTTTTTAAATTTTTATTGGAGTGTAGTTGATTTACAGCATTGTGTTAGTTTTAGGTGTACAGCAAAGTGAATCAGTTATACATATATATATATCCACTCTTTTTTAGGTTCTTTTCCCACATAGGCCATTACAGGGTATTGAGTAGACTTCCTTGTGCTATACAGTAGGTCCTTATTAGTTATCTATTTTATACATAGTAGTATGTATCTGTCAGTCCCAAAGGAAGTCAGTCAATTCTACAAGAACAAAGCAGCTTTCTTTCTTTCACTACGGCAGCTCATCTATACCATACATTATGAGCTATGTTTCCTATAACCAAACCTATAAGGTTGTCTAGCTCAATAATCAGATTACAAAATCCCAGACTTCCAATGAAGCTATCTGAAGTATTAGCTGACTCACTTCACTATACAGCAGAAACTAACACAACATTTTAAAGCAATTATACTCCAATTAAAAAAAAGATATTTACCATGTACATTCAGGAGAAACTGATAGAAATTCATGACAGCTATTGCAGTGAGAATAAGGAAAATACTGTCTCAAGAGACTTGAACGACAAAACTGATGTAAAATTACGTCTACCCCAATAAATCCTTTTAATGAATAATTTGATAAGAGAAACCATAGTTAATAATTTGATAAGCGAAACCATAATAGGGAGACAAAGACTGGGTTCTGACTATGGTTCTGATGCTGCTTTGTGAGGTGACAAGTCATTTTACTTAATGGTACACAAGGCCATTACAATCTAACTCCAGCCTACTTTCCCAGTGTTTGACTACTTGTCTTCATAGATTTCACAGTTCCAGCTTCACTAAACTATTCATCTTTCTCAGAACAGATTCTGAACTTTGCTCAGGTTGGTTAGTTGGTTTGTTTTTAGTATACCCTTCCCCCTCTTTTCTTTCTGAAAAATTAATACTCATCCTTCAAGGTCCATATGTAATGTTAATTCCTGTGTGAAATCTTCCCTGACATCATTAAGTAAAACTATCCTTCCCTCTTTGTGCTCACAGTGTTACTAAAGCAGGAATCAGTATCAAGTTGATGACTATTTTTCCCTACTGTTTCAAAATTTAGTATTTATTGAACACCTATTTATTATATGCCGAGTATTATTTGTGAAGAAAAGAGTTAACAGCAGGCCTGAGGCTGCTGTCCTTAGAAGGCCTATTTGCAAGGTGGCCCTTGGTTACTACCTGGGAATTTGGATTTGGGAAGGGCTGCTACCATATCCAGAGGATAAGAGTAGCTCACTGTGCCTGAACTACTTATATGAACACTATAAACACTACAGTTTCCGCTAAATACCTGCTTTCCTTTTGGGAGTCTGGAATTTTGGTACCTGTCAGGGAAAAGGTACCTACGTGACCAGCCTCCAATAAAAATCCTGGCTGGCACTTGAGTCTCTACTGACCTTCCCCAGTAGACAACATTTCACACGTTGCCACAACTCTGCTGGAACAATTAGTACCTCCTTTATGACTGCACTGGGAAGAGGACCTTTTGAAGCCTTCACCCCTTGTGCCTTTTCCCTTTGCTGATTTTACTTTGTACTCTTTTACTGTAACAAATCATATCCAGGTCTCCAAATATATGCTGAGTCCTGTGAGTCCTCCTAGCAAATCATCAAAACTGGGGGTGTTCTTTGGGACCCTGACACACCCATATATTATTTCACCTAATTTGCACAACCTCCCTGTGTGAGATAAGTATTATTATCCTTACTTCATACATTAGAAAACTGAGGATCATAAAGGTTAAGTGACCTGGAAAAGAGACATACAATGATAAGGATAAGATCTGAACACAAATTTTTTGCTTCCAAGTTTGCTGCTTGTATATTTTGTGAGGGAAGGGAAACAAACTCTCATGCTAAATGCTCACAACAAATAATAGCTTTCAAGTTAACTAGTTAAATGTTAAACTAATAATAGTTTCAAGTTAAAAAAAATTTCCTGAGTCTAGACTTTTCTAATCTTTAAAATTTAAAACATGGCATTATATAGCGTATTAGGGAACAGGGATATATATACATAAGGAATAGTAAGTTATACACAGACTACCTCTCATGGTGAACCATTTTCCTATAGTTTCTCTTTTCAATAGTCCCTTAAGACTCTTACATCAAACTGTGTATTGGACAGTCTCAATTTGAGTATCTTTGTGTAGGAAACCTTGAATACCTTTTAGTAAAATCTTTGAAGCAGAGTCGCAGTTTATTATGATGTCTGAAAAGCTTTGGGTCACTGGGTATTTCAGACAGGAAAACCTGGGCAACCTCCAAAGGTCCCTGTAAAATAAGAAAATAAAAAGTACGTTTTGTTTTCTATATAGTCATAGAGATAGAATTTACCAAAACCATTTTTCTTAGCACCAAGATGGCTGCATTTAAGCTTAATGCGTATATGTCTATTTCTATATTAAAACTTTTCAGAAACGATTCTGACAATACGTTTTTAGTTTTTCCTTATGCTCAATCTATATTCTTGCCCACGGCAACTGATGTCTCAGTTCACTTTTCAAAGAAAAAGAGTAGGAGCTAAAGGACTGACTATTGTATTCACTAATGCATTTTGCCTTCTATTTTTTATTCTTTAATTTATCCTAGACGTGAAAGATGTCAGGCTACTTACTGACAATCAGTTGTCAGTCCACTGATTATAAGACACTTGATTTTGCTAAAACAGCTTCCCTCAGCATTCCAAATGTGTTCCTAATACTGCGAAATAAAGGTGATCTTTTGTAAGTTATGTCATTTGGAAGTAAAACCTCCAAATCATGTATACTTTTGGGGGTAAAGGTCTTAAAATCTTTATTCTAGTTTTGGTAGGGCATTTTTTGGCTTCGTTTCTCTAACTCAAAAAAAAGGTAAGATATATTACATGAAATCTTACTGGAAGCTTTTTTGGATTTTCTCTTACCTTGGACTATTCACTAATTATCAGCTAAAGAAGCTGAATGAACCCCACAAGGAGATAATGAGGATGACTTTTAATCTGCATATGACAAAACAACAACATCTTGTGTACATACACTATTAAAAATTTCAAAATGATTTCACATTACTTATATACTCTTCTCAGCTCACTGTGAAGGAGATCTGGAGAAGATACTGTCAGGGAGGGTCTAAGAAAGTATATACATACACACAAATGCGTGTAACACATAGTTTTGAAAATGAGCCCTTCTTTTTAGATCACATTCTTTCAATACAAGCTTTTAAAGGAAAAGCCATTCTGAGTGAACCTATCCCTTCTTCATAGAATGTTTCAGAACAGAAAAACAGAGGCAGTATAGAAGACAGGTGTGAAAAATTTTTAATAATTGAGATTATACTAAAAGTTTTGTTTTTCAATTTATTTTATTTTCAGTGTCTTTTGCAACTACTAACATTTTCTCTTGCTTTGACACATTTCTTATCTCTGTAAAATATAATAATGAAATCATTCCAAATTCCATTTATAACTTAAATCGCACAGCATTAGCAAATGCTCCAACCTGGTTCACTGTTGTGCCTACAGATCCCTGGAGTACCATCTGAAGCATTTTGGGGTCTGCTGGATCCTGATGTGTTGCAAATGCCAACTCCTGTGTTTTTTTCTGCATGTCTTCAATAGCAACTTCAATTGGTGTTAAGATGATCTGAGTGAAATAACATCAGTGTATTGGTTGAAAAATATTTAGTGAGCTTTATATGTAACTATATACAGGGACTTCCCCAGTGGTGCAGTGGTTAAGAATCTGCCTGCCAACGCAGGGGATGTGGGTTTAAGCCACATCCGGGAAGATCCCACATGCCGCGGAGCAACTAAGCCCATGCGCCACAACTACTAAGCCTGCGCTCTAGAGCCCATGAGCCACAACTACTGAGCCTATGTGCCACAACTATTGAAGCCCTTGCACCAAGTCCATGCTCCGCGACAAGAGAAGCCACTACACTGAGAAGCTCGCGCACCGCAACAAAGAGTAGCCCCTACTCGCCACAACTAGAGAAAGCCCGCACGCAGCAACAAAAACCCAACAGAGCCATAAATGAAAAAATAAATTACATTAAAAAATTAATTATTATATACAATTAATTAAAATAAGAAAAAAGTGGTGACCAATTATAATCTATTATCTAATAATAAAATCCCAAAACTTTGGATCACTAAATGAAAAAAAAATCGACTTTTTAAAGCATAAGCTGAGGGTGAATTAGGGACTTAGAAGAGAAGCTGAAAGTTGATGACTTACAAATGAGTAAAGTTCTAGTATGTCACCATGAAAGGAAGGATACACAATGCTATATTCACACTGTTCTCACATGGCTCCAATGTATTTGCTCCGTAATTCTATTTCCCTATTCCGAGACCTACCTCCTCTTTGTGAGTGACATTGACCCTTGTCTTAATATAAGGGAAGGCATGAGAAGTAGTTAGAATGGTCTTCCGTTTGAATTGTTCATGAAGTTCCCCATGGGCACGACCATCTAAAGTGAAGGGTGTACAGTACATGAAACGACGAAGATTATAATTTTTGTCAAAGTATGTGATTCTGTCCTTCATCTCATATGTGTCAAAGTATGGCTCCACGTAGGTAATCTGAATATATGCCTGAGAAAGGAAAAAAGTCCTTCATTTTCACTGTTAAATCATCATTCAGTCTTTCTCCAACAAAATCAGTCTCAAAGATATACTGATGCGTCACTATAGTCTAATCAACCATACCTTGTTAGGGTCTAATTTACACTTGTCTACAGGATTAGAATCCTTGATTACTTCAACCACATCTTCTCCAAATCTTTCTCCATAAAATCCCTATAATAAAAAAAAGAAATCTTTCACATGAAGTTAACAGCAGTAGAAAATAGAGAAGACCTCTGAGGGAGACTCCTGAGAAAAATCAGGCCATTTAGTAAGCTCTTGTACAACCATGTCAATAGTTAGAAAATAATAATTATTCACATTCACAAAAGTTACATTTAGTCTACCAAATTAGCATGGCTTTAATCCATATTTATGTGATATTATTCCCACTCATTTTAAATAACACAAAATAGAAAAAAAAGGAAAAAAAAAATTTTACCAATGAAGATACAGGATTCCACAAGAGGTCCTCAAGAAAAAAAAAAAGGCAACAGAAAGCAGAGACGAAAGAAATTCACTATATTTGAAGTATAGGATATTAACTTTCATTGAGTTTGATGTAGCCTAATTTCTTGCAGACATGAGTCAATGAACAAGCATTCTGAATGACTAATGTAATGTTCTAGAATTTTCAAATAAAAGCATTGACTTGTTGAAGCTTTATATAGGTTCAGATTTTGAAAAGGTAACCCTGGGTCAAGCATGTAGTGACTTGTCCATATGACACTGAGTAGCGGCATAGGCAAAGGGTGGGGCTATTCAAAAGGAAAAATTAAAGCTCAGTCCTCAAAGGAGAACAGCTACTCCTCCTTCTAAGATAATTTTTATGACTAAGTTTGGGAAATAAGACTTACTTAATAGGTTCTTGAAAAACAAAAAGTCCAACTTATACCAATTTATGGAAGTTGAGCCCTGTGAAATCACTAATAAGAATATAACATTGAAGATATTAACATCAGCTGAGAACACAGACTAGCCTAGAGCACTTCTCAACCTCTTATGTCTAAACAATCACCTGGGGATCTTGTTAAAATGCAGATTTTGATTCAGACGGTCTGGGGTAAGGTCTGAGATTCTGCATTTCAAACAATCTCCCAGGTGAAGTCAATGCAGATTCTGTCCACAGACCACGCTTGGAGTAATGAGAATAGAAAAAAGTTGAAAAGGATAACTATAGCAGAAAAGATTGGTTAGTCTCATAAACATTAAAATTAATCATTTGTTGTGAAAATTAAGTAGCTGCATAAAGGTTAAGGGATTCTAAGAAGTGTTTTTAAAGTATAATTTCAAGTTCTAGTTCACTGGGAATCGGTTAAGCAAAAAGATAATGCACTTGGGTCAGAAATACCTTGGGGTTCTAGTTCTCCTTCCATGTTTATTAATTCCTTATACCTTTTTCAAAATGTGGATAATACCATTTCTCCACAAATCACAGTAATTCTGAAAGATAAAGGGTTTCTAAAATATGTGTGAAAATAGGCCCTCCAAAAAAAAAATCAAGTTAATATTATTTTTACTGTTGCCATAAAAGATTTGAAAAATCAAAAGACTATTACTGTACCTATCAAAAAATCCTTATACTCGAAAGGAGTAGTTTATTTGGCAGTATCAGACTTATTAAATGATTAGATCTGGATCCAAAAGTCTATTCATCACAGAAAATACAAATTAAAGATGATATTTTATGAACCACCACCGCATTCACCTCCAATCTGTGAGATATCTCTGCAAGTTTGGTTATTGCAGGCTCCTTATAAACAAATTCCTGTTCATCCAAATCCCCGAACTTGGTTCCATAAAAACCAACACGGAAATAGGTGCCAAACATCCGCTTACCATCCTAGGTATAGGAAAATAAAGAAACTTTAATACAAAGTCTTTTTGTTTTACACATTTTGTTTAGATTGCTATAGTAGAAAATTCTCAAAACATTGCAAAAAGGTCTAACTCAAAACTACAATATTTTATTATTTCTCAAATAAAAGTAAAAACAGTAATCTTTCTTTTTTTCATTATTTCTAACAAATAACATTGTGCAATTTGGGCTTTTACCAAATCACATGTGGCATATGTTTTCAAGGACTGTACCAAGTGATGGTCTCACATAGGTCTATGTGTTTTTTTTTTTAAGTCCACACGATTGAGATAAATCATTTTCCTTACTGCAAGAAAAGTTGCTTGGTATAAAACAAACTGTGTTTTAATTATCCTGAAATTAGAGCATACCAAATTTAAAAACAACACTAACATTTTCAGTTACCATTAGCCTTTATATTATCTCTTTACATGTATTAAATGAGATCATAAAGTTAGGAGCCAAGTATAGCACCTGGCACAGAACAGATGGTCAGTAAATGTCAAGACCATCCAGAAACACTGAAGCAAAATATTTACAATTAGTATCCCTCTGCTGATAAAAATATTGATATGTGGAAGAGTAACTAAAAATGAAATAGGAAGAAAAAAATGTATAAATGAAAGATAAAAAGAAGAAAAATTTTGAGAAGAGTTGGTTCTTCTAAAGCCCCCAAACCACCCACTACATACATTAACCACACATTCATCCCAAGTACAATGTACACTAAGGTCACCCTAACTCTTACACAGCACATTTGAAAACAAATGCCCTCAATAAAGATAATATACTTGGAAGTTTTCTACTCAATTCTTGCAATTTATTTACAAAGATGTTCAGAAGGATTTTGTGGTAGCGACCCTATACATAGCCACACATGAGTGTTTATATACCTCTGAATTCTCTTTAAGCCTGTAAGTTTGATACTTATTTTTCCTATATTGACTTCTTACTGCAAAGGCAAAAGGGTATGTAAAGTAAGTTACAAATGAAACAGATAATAAAGCAAAGTGGGAAATTCTGATTCTCAGTTTACCAGCCTTATAATAATAATTAAAAAAATACAGTGACTAAAAATATCCCCACATTTTTGTCCAGAAGAAATACAGTTTTAAAGAAAAATGTCTTTGGAGCTAAAGAAACTTGAGGTTGCTAATCAAAAAAATTTTTTTCAGTTATTTCAAAATATATTCAATCAAAATTCTGATTAAAAGCATCAATAAGCCAATGGAACAATATAATAATGTTTTCATATAATCAAGAAATGAAGGACCCACTGCATGGAAAATAAAAAAAGCATTTGAGAAAATTAACAATTTCTAACTGTTTTTTCCAAAATACTATACATGTACATATTTATTTTTTAAAACCACAAATATTAAAATACTGTTATTCTGGCTGTACTCCTCTCAGTGCTCCAATGTAAAACCCTATGCCAATCTTCCATATTACGACCTTTTAAATATTTGAAGACTGCTATTAGAACTTGTTTCTCTTAAACTTTCCAGTTCTCAACTCAATCATCTTCATATGATAGGAATTACTATGTTGTTTTCATTTTATTAGTTTTTTCATGCCACCTTTTAAAGTGTGGTATCCCAGAAATAGACACAATATTGCTGATGTGATATAATCAGTGTAGAGATCAGTGGGCTCACTGCTGGATGTAGACTTGAAGTTTATTAAAGGAACTTAAAACTGAACTAGTTACTGAACAACCATTTTAAACTCTTTAATTTCTCATACTGACATCCAGTTCAAGGAAAAAAAATTATTGAGCGCTTATATTGTGTTAGCCACTGTTCATCCTCAGGAACAGGAAAATAAAAATAAATAAGACTTGGCTCCTCAAGAAAGTAAAAAAATGTATTCAAATAATTACAGTACTTAGTACTAAGGGTTATATGCTATAATAAAAAGTGTATTGAGAAAGGAAAGATAAATCCTGTTGGAGCCAGGTCACAAAAGAGGTGACACACAGACAGGATTCTACAATTTAAAAGAATGGCTAAGTGGATGTGGGAGGGAAGGAAAGGACATTCCAGAGGAAGGAGGAAGGGAGAGGGAGGAAGGGAGAGGGTGAGAAACAGAGCTGGGGAGGGAGGGAGGGAGGAGGGGAGAAAGAGAGGGCGGAGGAAGGGACAGGAAGAAAAAAAGGAAGATAAAAAGTCATTAAACAGAATGTATGTGAGGGAAAACATTCATCCATTCACATACTTACTGAATGCCTACTATGTGTCAGCAAAGTGTTCTAGACATTGGTGAGAAATTAGTGAACAAAACAGAGTGGTCAGGGCAGGTCTCACTGAAAGGTGACATCTGAGCAAAGATGTGAAGGATGTGTGAGAGTCATCCATGTGGATCTCTGTGGGAAATGCATTCTAGGCAGAGGAAAGAGCCAGTGCATAGGTCCTAGGACAGGAGCCTACCTCGTGTGTTTGAAGAACAGGAAGGTGGCCAGAGTGGCTAAAGCAGAGTGTGCGAGGGGGAGGAGATCAGAGGAGATAAGATGAGAAAGGAGTTAATAGAATTGAAAATGAATGTGTGTGTAGTGTGGGGGAGGGAACAGTAATTTATTTTCAACTTAAAAAGAGTTCTCTAGTGTAAAACCACTGACTGTATCATATTCATGAAAGCCTAATCATATAGCTTTATCTTCAAGAAAAACATCACTGTATCTTATTTCCTCTTCAGAGTTTTGGACCACAGGATAGTACACTTTTTCCTTTGAATAAAAAAAAAAAAAAAAAAACAAAAAAAAAACACTTTCCTACAATCTAGCTTATATATTTCTAGCATTACCTTCCTTTAATGTCATGAATTCTTTCTGAATGTCCCATCATTCCCACACTCCAATTTATTCTTCCTTAGCAGTTCTTATTGAGTCCACCGTCATGTATATGATGGAACTATGTGCCAGACAAGGAAATCCATCTACTCATCTATCCATGTGTCTAGTGGGTGAAACTGTTTATGACAAATACTCCTTAAGTTTTTTCTAGTTTTGTCATCTTTATTTAGCAGGAAACTTCAGTTGGGCTATTTGTATATTTTCATAATGACATCACTTCTAAAACCTCTTCCATCTTCACCCATAGTTCTCCACTATGCTTCTGTAACAGGCAAGAGCAAAATCTGACTCCATGTTGGGTCTGTTTCTTTTACTTTAATCTTTGCTTTTCATTGCCTTTGTTATCATAATCACACATAATGGTCTGCCTCAGGGAACCTTGCCCCCCTGCCTGAATGTTAAGCTAACATGCCTTTGTTCAGCTCATAGGGAGACAATCTGACCCTGCCCACCTGTGAATGGCTGCAGAGAAGAAGAAATAAACACATCCCCTTCCTGGTCCTGGCCAAACCAGGAGATATTTTGTAAAACTAATGGCCTTTTTACTTTATTTCCTCACCTCCTCCCCCTCTCTGTTCTAGGAAAGAAACTGGCATCCAGACCCTGACAAGATGCTTTTGGGGGACAGAGGTCCATCATCTTCTTGGTCTGCTGGCTTTCCAAATAAAATCACTATTCTTGCCTCAACACCTTGTCTCCTGACTTACTGGCCTGTCATGCGGCAAGCAGAGCAAGCCTGGCCTTGGTAACACTTTCTTCAAGTTAACTGGTTTTCAAATAGGCATACCAGTATTTCACACAGTGATAATCTCCTTCTCTATTATAGTTATTCCTCTTAAAGAACATACACTTTTATCAGTTTATTTAGTCACAGATTTCGACCTGGGAACATAACACCTCTTAGATTTCATAGCTAAATTGTGTTAAGATTTCAAGTAATAGTGATGATGATGATGATGACATAATAAAAATAATAATCTCCAACATTTTAAAGTACTTACTATGTGCTAGACACTGATTATTCACTTTACAATTCTTATCACTGATTATTCACTTTACAATCCTTATCACAACTATGAATTACAATTATTTTTACCCTCTTTTTAGAGATGAGGAAAAGTAATCTGCCCAAGGTAACACTGCCAGTCAACAGCAGAGCTAAGAGTTAAATCCTAATATATTTTACACCTGAGTCCAAGCTCTTAATTAAGCTATGTGATCTTCATATTTCTATATACTGGTATACAAACACCAGGATATAAGTATGATCCCTGAACCATGTTTCACTTCTCTGATGTTTTCCTTGAGAATTCTTTAGAATTTCCTCGAGTTGTTGTTTGAGAATTACTGGGTACCTCCCTGCCTATGCTTTGTCTTCCTCTATCTTACAACACTGTCCTCTACTGTAATTGTTACTGCATGTTTGCATTTCCCTCCTGTAAACTCCAGTATGAAAATCAGATGGGTGGTTTACCTACCAGATATAGTCTTCTAAGACAGATCCTACTACATTTCTCATCAGTTCAATTTTAACCATTATATGTTCCAGTATAGAAAAAAAGAAATCATGTCCAATATCATCTACAAAGTAAATGTTTGCTGTCCATATTTTTTTCTCACCAAAAGCAACATACAGGGCAGAACCAAATCAGTGGTACAGCATCATCATGTGCTCAGTCATGGGTCTACACCAATTATTAGGGAGTCACCGACTATCAGAAAGTACCTCCTCATAGAGAAGTTCTTCTCACTTACTCTATCTTCCTTAACTTTCTTCATATCTAACTTCACCTCTTCACCTTTCTTGAGGTAAATACTCATGGATGTTTTATACCTACACTGGTCTAGTTTCTTCTTTGGAGTGTCATGTTTTCCCACTCAACTACTTGTTGTAAAAGTACTTGTTTTGACTATGCTCTTGGAATTTTTTTATGCCCTTCTTTCTGCCTCCTGCCCCCCAATCACCTATTAAAATCTGCTGTTTCTCATTCTGCTGTTTTACTCCCTTGGATGAGTTAATTTATCTCATGCAGCTTTAGCACAGATTAAAGCTTATAAAAATTCAACATAAGCCACTGCACCAGAACTATGGCTAGTACTTCTCAGCACATAAAAACCAACATATTGGCTCATATTCATGTCCATCCAATACAATGACAAGAGTTAAGATATAGTTACTTGGCATGCTTCAATCTCTAAAGTTAGGGTACCCCACTTCTCTTTAGTGACCTAGTAGAGAGAATTCAGCATAAAAAAGCTAAGCCCATCTTCTCAAGCCTTTCTGGAGACTATACTATATACCTAATAGGGTGGTGGTATTTCCCTGAGGACAGTGAAATATGTTGTAAGGTTTTAAGGAGAAAAATGGAGACAGTATTATATGACTACATTATCAATGGTTGGGGAATGATTATCTGAAAAACATAAACTTGCACTAATTTACTTCTGAATACAAATTTTGCCCTATTTGATAAACGGATAAACGTATCTTTTAAAATAAAATATATACACACAAAATATGAAATGGCTGTAGGTTTCCATACAGAAATTCAATATTTCTCTTTTTTCTAAAAATAATTTTAGAATACAATCATAAGAAAGAAATTACTAAACACACTTTATTTCCTATTATTTCAAGAAAAATAAATGGGTTTGGGAAACGAAAACATAAAGGTAAACATTAAACAGTTATTAAGATACTGAAATTGGCAGAGCAGATAACAGTCACCATGATTTAAGAAGGGTTCATGATTTGTTATTTTGCATGGTAAATACTTTACCAGATTACTATCAAGTTTTAGAGTTATCTTTTACACCCCCCCCCACACACCCCTAAAAAACTTTGCCAACTCAATTTGTACCAAATCAAGAAGCACAGTAAAAAATGAAATACAATGCTAATATAGAAGCCCAGAGAGCTTTCCTCTAAGTCAGGGAGGGAGTTTCAATTTAAAGAGCCTTTCTATAGTGTATCAGTTATCCTTATTGGATCTCAATCCAGTGAGAATTCTTTGAGAATACTAGGAAATTAGCTAGGAAACATAGCTTTTAGAAAAAATGAAATTACTGAAGTTTTCCCAGAGTCAAAAAAGAAAAATATTCACAAGATAGGAACTTACCACAATAGACAATAGTAAAAGTAGGGAGTAGGGTCAGCAACCAGGGGCAAGAGAGAAGAGAAAACAGAAAGCATTTTAATTAAGGAAATTTCAAAACAAATAAGCAGCAAATAGTAGCAATCATATTTTTAAAATGCAAGCATCCATTTAAGTTTTACAAGGGAAAAGCAAAAAAAAACGTGCAACAATTTTAGAAGCTACAAAGCTAAAGGTCCAGTGACAGGTAGTGACAAGAATATAAACAAGAAAATAAAGTCTGTGTGACTTTTACCATGCAGTAAACATGATGACAGAATATTAATGTCATAACCAGTGAAAATTATACCTTTCAGGGGTCGATTTAGCATCAAGCAGACTAGTAATAAACTGCTCAGAGGTTTCAATGTATCTTCTTTTAGGTCTACTTTTCACCTAATTCCATTTCATGTTAGGAAATCCATAAGGAACTTTATCACTCATAGATAACCAAGTAAAGTCTCTTTTTATAAGTCTTAATTGAGCCACAGAAATGAGAGGTTCTATACTAGGTATTAATAAGGTCATACACATTTAATCTGGAGAACTAAGGTAGATGTTACAGAGGTGGCTTCATCTGAAGAAAAACAAAAGGTGGCAATTAATTCAGAAATGGAAGAGAATGCAATAGCAACATTTATTCTGAAGGTTTTCTAGTTGGGTCTCAAAACAAGGACTGCAATGTAAAACCGAACAGAGAAAGCCTAAGCTGTTTAATCAACATAAAACTAACTACACAGTAAGAGGCAAAGCAGAAAACTTTACAAATATACTTAGCTTTAAAAAATCTTGGTTTATTAATACCTTGCTTTATACCTCATCAAAATATGTTGTTTTGTAGAATTTTATATTTTATAGAATTCTTTCCTTTACAGAAAGATTTAAAACAAAGGTAATCAATTCTTCCTGGCATTTTTCAGGTAAGATCTGATTTATACATAACTTCATGAGCCTAACTGCTTACTGCATAAAAGGAAGCACACATAGTCTTCACTGAACACTAATTACCAAACACTGTCAGAACATGAGGTCAAATTAAATTTCAAGTTGTCTCAATCTCTTTATCTCTCCCCTCAACAAAATTCAAATGACAAAAGTGAATTTCTTTCCTCAGTAGTGCTTACACTCAAGGGGAAGTGACTCAACCAAATTAACACAATATTTCATCAATTTTAAGATGCACATTTTTGGCCCATATTTTAGTATCTCTGAGGTTGGGCATTCAATCTTTCAACTGACAGGATGTTGTAGTTTAATACACAGGGTTTTTTTTGTTTTTTGTTTTTTCTTTCTTAAAGGCATGTAAAATAATGGGATTTCTTACAAATGATGGCATCTTAGATGAGATGAAATATTTTTTATTTATGCCTCTGAGCAATAACATATAAATCGACCTCTGTAAAATGAGGTGAAACAATATGGTTAAAAAAAAGATCTGTGTGTAAATGTTGATGAAAGAAAATGCTTCAAAGGATAAAAACAAACTAAAGTGATGACAAAGTGGCTCATTTACCAAAGAATCTCATTAGTGTAACATATGGATTTCCATGCACTGCCTACAACCTCTTAGTAATAAATTTCTTAACATAACTTACAGTATTTTAACAAAATTTCTTTGGTTAATGAATTCAGTTGACAGCAGACAGCAACAGAATGCCCACAGCTAGCACATGTGGGCAAAGCATTGGCATAAGAAATCTGATCAAATCAATCTATTAGTGTCTTTAACTAACTAAAACATTACCTACCTCCCAGCCAGTACTCTGTATAATAAAAAGTAAAAAAAAGGGCAAGTCATAAAAAAAAAAAACTGTTTAAAAAGAACAAAAAAAAAAAAAGCCAGAGGAAGCTCAGTACATAATTTTTTCTCCATACAGAAAACACCAGGGTATTTTCAATACCATATTCCTTCACTTAAGACCTGTGATAATTTTATAAATTGCTTATTCAAAACCTAGAAGCTAAAATTTCACCTTTTAAAACTTTTATAAGTGAAAAATACAAATTTGGGGAAAAGAAAATCAACTACTTGTTTCATTTGTGTCTAAATTATTGGGTTGGCCGAAAGGTTCATTTGGTTTTTCCTGTAAGGTGGCTCTAGCAGCACTTAGTTATCTTTAACTTCATTCAGAACAATTTTGTTAGATTGTATGTGACAGCTGTCAATCAGCCTACATTTAAAAAAAGATCTATCAAAAAAAAATCTATCAAAGTTGGTGAATTTTTGTATAACCATTTTAATATTGAAGATGGAAGAAAAAGAGCAACATTTTCAGATTATGCATTATTATTTCAAGAAAGGTAAAAATGCAAAAAAAAGGTTTGTGCAGTGTATGGAGAAGGTGCTGTGACTGATGAACGTGTCAAAAGTGGTTTGTGAAGTTTCATGCTGGAGATTTCTTGCTGGATGATGCTCCACGCTGGGGTAGACCAGTTGAAGTTGATAGCGATCAAATCAAGACATTAATTGAGAACAATCAACGTTATGCCACGCAGGAGATAGCCAACATACTCAAAATATCCAAATCAAGCATTGAAAATCATTTGCACCAGCTTAGTTATGTTAATTGCTTTAATGTTTAGGTTCCACATAAGTGAAAAATCTTCTTGACTGTATTTCCGCATGCAATTCTCTACTTAAACATAATGAAAATGTTTTGTTTTTAAAACAAATTGTGGGCTTCCCTGGTGGCGCACTGGTTAAGAATCCGCCTGCCAATGCAGGGGCATGGGTTCGATCCCTGAGTTGGGAAGATCCAACATGCCGCGGAGCAAATAAGCCAGTACATAAGCCTGTACACCACAATTACTGAGCCTGCACTCTAAAGCCTGTGAGCCACAACTACTGAACCCATGAGCTGCAACTACTGAAGCCTGTGCGCCTACAGCCCGTGCTCCGCAACAAGAGAAGCCACCACAATGAGAAACCCGAGCACTGCAACTAGAGTAGCCCCTGCTCTCTGCAACTAAAGAAAGCCCACGTGCAGCAACGAAGACCCAATGCAGCCAAAAATCAATGAATAAATAATAAAATAAATCTTAAAAAAAATTAAAATAAAACAAATTGTTTTATTTATTTCAAACAAATTGACCAGCGATGAAAGGTAGATACTGTCAATAATGTGGAATGGAAGGGATCATAGAGCAAGCAAAATGAACCACCAAAGGTCAGTCTTCATCCAAAGAAGGTGGTGATATATATATGGTGGGACTGGAAGAGAGTCCTCTATTATGAGCTGCTTCCAGAAAACCAAAGGATCCTTTCAAACATACTGCTTCCAATTAGACCAAATGAAAGCAGCACTCGATGAAAAGTGCCCGGAATTAGTCAACAGAAAACACATAATCTTCCAATAGGATAAGGCAAGACCACATGTTTCTTTGATGATCAGGCAAAAACTGTTACAGCTTGGCTGGGAAGTTCTGATTCATCTGCTGTATTCACCGACACTGCATCTTCAAATTTTCATTTATTTAGGTCTTTACAAAATTCTCTTAATGGAAAAAATTTCAATTCCCTGGAAGACTGTAAAAGGCACCTGGAACAGTTCTTTGTTCAAAAAGATAAAAACTTTTGGGAAGACAGAATTATGAAACTGCCTGAAAAATGGCAGAAGGTAGTGGAACAAAAGGGGGAATACATTGTTCAATAAAGTTCTTGATGGAAATGAAAAATATGTCTTTTATTTTTACTTAAAAACCGAAGGTACTTTTTGGCCAACCCAATAGATGTCTAACTCATGTAAGCTGCACTTCACTGAAATACCCAGGGTAAATTGGAATAAAAATTGAAATTTCATTCAAATGCCTTTGATACAAATGGATGAAAGTTTTTTGGAAGCTACTAGCTCTAGATGTTCCAGACCTGACATGTGTAATTTGCAATTTATAGCTCTGGAAGCTGGGATGAGATTTCTTTAATAGTATAGGTACAACTGATTATAAAAAGACCCACCTATTGTGATCAAGAATCCTAATGATCTTCTGCTACTTCAATATTTTAGTAAACCACAATAAAATTCTGGCTTAACAGTATAGTGGCCATATTTAAGACTGTTAAAGTTTTTCAGGTTATATCAATTCATCTAGAATAGCTTAGTCCAAGGCAAGAAAGAGGAGGTCAAGCCGATAGACAATAAAGTGGGACTAATACTGAATGCTAAAGTGGAAAACCAATATTCCACTTCCTTCTTTGATGATGGCAGTAGCAGACAACAGCATGGGTAGCACAGGGAAGGGAACAGAAAAGTACAGAAAGAGGAACCTCAATAGGATATTTCAGAGTATTTCAATGGAGCAGTGATTTAGCTTCAGGGAAATCAACTGTTAGTAGTCTACCTCATTTCTAAACCAAGTTTATTTTAATTTTAATTTTAGTGATAATATGTGGATTCCATGAACTATAAACAAGTACTGAAATCATACTATTTTAAATGAATAAACATGACAGCCATTTATTCATTATTTTCACTAAATGTTATTTTCATATTAGAAATATGTTAAAGGATGACTGAATAAAAATATATGGGAAAAGCAAACAAACAAAAATATATGGGAAAAACAGTTAAAAGTTCAGTTGAAATCATTAAAAATTATCAGGAGTTTATTAAGCTTTCATATCATTTAATAAAAAGTTAAATATAAAAACATTTTTGGCAGCAAATGAATAGAAATCAATTTAAAAATCAGATTCATAACTATAACTCACACTGTGAAACAGAAAATAACTCATAATTTAAAAAATTTAGCAACTAGTAATAATTCTAAAAAAGTGAAGAAAAAAAAAGAGAAGCTACATGGAAAGGTTATGATGATCATAATCTACTTTAGGTAAATTCATTTTTGTTAATGAGTCTTGCTTTGGCCATGAACAATCATTTTGACACTGTTCATTTGTAACCTGATTAAAATGGTCATTTCATGGGATCTAGTTTGACATTAGTACAAAGCAACACTAATGCTTGTAGACAGTTTTCTCCATTTATACTAGAGCTAGAAAGTACAATCATTACCTGATGAACAATTTTGCTGAATGCTTCTTGAAGTTTACCATGAATCGTGGATAGCTTCTTTGCATCCCGATTAGCTTCATGAATAGGAATAAGTACTTTGTAAACCTCGTTAACTGCTTCATACATGCCAGCCTATAAGAAGAATAAGAAATTGCTTTCTTTTACCTCCATAAGAAAGTGAATTACAATTTATGAATTCACAATATTTTTACTAAGACAATACTACTGTTTTCCAATAGGACATAAAAAACACTACTAATTTTTAATTTGATTAAGGCCTAATAAAATAATTTTGCACAATGTAATATTATCTCTTCTAGATGGATGAATAGATACGTGTGTGTGTGTGTTTGTATCTGTGCATTTAAAATATACACACGTACATATATGCATATTTATATTTCTATATAATTTGAAATGGACATTCTGCTTTTACTTACCCAGTAATTACTTAACTAAAATAAATGTGTGTATGTGTGTCTCCTTATAGATGCATATAAAATTTTGCAGAAACTGAATTCTGAGCAGAGGAATAAAAGAAACCCAATTATTACACTGGTCACAGATACACAAATATCAGATAACCTGTGGCCTCCTAGGACGCTAAAATTATTAACTTTTCCAAAATATTAAATTGGCACAGGAAATCTTATTAGAACTCTCCTACGGAAAAATCACTGATCTTTAACAAAACATAAGAAGGTTCTGAACCACCAGATTTATTCAAGTAGGGGCTAGCTGGCCAGTGGTTGGCCAAGGGCTGCTCTGGTAATAATCACAGTAAGGGACAAAATGTGTTCATACTGCTATCCCACTCGCTTGTCTTTAATAATGGATTGGTGGCTGTAGTCAAGGAAAAGAGATATTTTCCAAGAGCCACTGAGTTCCCACTGCCTCACACATCAACAAACGTATTTTCCCAAGGAAATAAACACGATTCTTATATTTTCTAGTCAGTTCACATGAGTATATGTAAGCAATCATGTAGCTATAATGGTAAAATATATTTAGTGTAACAAAAATGCCCTAGTAATTATTTTAATTAATATTAAGTAGATTAATTGAAAAAGAATGAAATTCATAATTATATGTATTGCAAAATACAGGCTTCTATAATATAGGCCACTGTACCCCAATTTAAATTCACTGCTTGTGAATTATTAAAATTATACACATATACACAGAGAATGTATATTTATTAAAATATCCCATTAATACCAAAAAAATTTTTTTCCTGCTAGTTCATATCACTTAAATTGAAACTCCAGGAACAGAGATTCAGGGTTAGAATCAAGACAATCAAGGTCTTGAAAAACAAGAAATTTTAAAATGGACCACCTTATATTCTTTGAGTTTCAGAATCATTATTAAACGAATTGCTTCTAAGTGCCAATAATGAAGAGAGGATGATAGAAAACACTCTAAAACTTACTTGGAGCCGGGCACTGTGATAAGCACTTTACATAGGTTAACTCATTTAACCCTGACAACATTCCTTGAAGTAAGTACCATTGGAACTCTTGCCCCCTGCATTGGAAGCAGAGTCTTAACCACTGGACCATCAGGGAAGTCCATGAAGTAGGCACTATTATTAGATGCATTTAATGGATAAGAAAAGTGAGGCACTGGTAGGTTGAGCAATTTGTGCCTGAAATGATTTAACTACTAAGGTAGCAGAGCCAGGATTTGAATTCTGGCTGTATGCCTTCTAAATCTATACCCATAACCAATATATTGCTGGGGAGAGTTAAGGCCAGGAGAAGCAATAACCAATTCCCAATAACAGCCCAATGGGGAAGGAGGGAAGCACTGCATATTATATCAAGCTTCCCTTTTACCCTAACGTGAACCTCACTGTCTCCCAAACCTTGGTGCTGGGACAGTAAACACTCCGCAGAAACCTCAGAGAAAGTAGGTAACCCTATCACCATGGTTCAAGAAAGCAAGCAGGGATTTGGCTAGCTATTTTTTCCTTCTCCAATAAACATCCCATCTCAGATCCACATGACTGCTTCAATTCTTCACATACAGATGGGCAGGGACAAGGATTAGAGTTATAGCATGGTAGGGTAGGTCAGACAGGGGATCTAAGATACAGTTCATAAAGCTCCTGATAACACTTCAATATCTACCTAATAGAGCTCACTATGCAACCAATGGGAGGAGTGGCCATAATCTTCCTGAACACCACAGGCTTTCTCTTTTGCTGTTTTTTATAAAATTTTAAGGTTTAGAAATGTTTGGTGGTAAAAGTTTTGTAAAGCAAAAAGAAAAATCTCTTATAGACTAAGTGTTGGTTCACAAACAAGTGGATGAAAAACACTGGAGGAAGTAACAGACTGTTAAGATAAAAAGGAATAAGCAAGGATGAATCTAGAAAGCAAATCTGTTACTAGACAGTTCTTAAGATACTTAAAGAAAACTATCATATAGTTCTTAAGGTACTCAGAGAAAACTATCCTAAAGGAAAAACAGGGCCATATGCAGAAAGCATAACTATACATGTCACTAATAATTAAGAAGTATGTAACTGTGGAAAGAAATGAATAAAAGTCATCTACCATAGAGAAAGAAGCAGCTGCTTGTTCCAGTAATCCCACAAGTCCTGACTCAGTAAAGTACTTTCCAGAGCAGATACCTTCTTCATCTGGAGATACCACGTCATCTGAGACTGCAGATTCTTCTAAAACATTAGATGAAATATTCTAGGAGGAAAAAATGTTTAAGGCTTGTGAAATGGAATTAATTTCTTAACATGAAAGATGTATATGAAGAAGTAATTGAAGATGAAATATAGTTATCAGCTTAAGTTAAAAAAGAAGGGGTAGTCAATGCAAAGATAAAAGACAAATCTCCAAAAACTTTTTCTGTTGTGAAGATGACAATAAATTGTAACACCACTGTTAGATAACTTTTCCATAAATAAAAAGCTGTAAGAAAGAAAATTAAGAAAAATCATGGGCTAAGGAAAATCATATCACACAGAACACCTAAGGAGAGTTAAACAGTCTTTATTTTTAATTTAATTGATCTTGCCAAAACTCCCTATCAGGGAAATTATGGTACAAAAATAGTCCCTTGGCTTGCCTAACATACATTAAGTTAATGAAAAAACTCAAGGTATAATAAAAGCCCTCTTACCCAGTGAGACTGGGATCAGCCACTATTTCTAAAAAAGAAATGATACACACATACCTTAAATATTTGATTTGAACCTAAATATTCACAGTTGATACTCAATTTTTTTAGATTTTATTTTTATTTATTTATTTATTTATTTAATTGTTGGCTGCACTGGGTCTTCACTGCTGTGTGCAGGCTTTCTCTAGTTGTGGAGAGTGGGGGCTACTCTTCCTTGTGGTGTGCGGGCTTCTCATTGTGGTGGCTTCTCATCGCAGAGCATGGGCTCTAGGTGCGGGGCTTCAGCAGCTGTGGCCTGTGGGCTCAGTAGTTGTGGCTCTCGGACACAGGGATCGAACCCGTGTCCTCTGCACTGGCAGGTGGATTCTTTTTTTTTTTTTAAGAACTTTTATTGCGATATAGTTAACAGACAATAAACTGCATATATTTAGTGTACAATTTGGTATTTTTTTTCTTATTAGTAATGTATATATGGCAATACCAATCTCCCAATTCATTCCCCCTCAATCCTCCCCGCTTCCCCCACTTGGTGTCCATATGTTTGATCTCTACATCTGTGTCCTACTTCTGCCTTGCAAACCGGTTGATTTGCACCATTTTTCTATATTCCACATATATGTGTTAATATATGATATTTGTTTTTCTCTTTCTGACTCACTTCACTCTGTATGACAGTCTCTAGGTCCATCCATATCTCTACAAATGTCCCAGTTTCATTGCTTTTTATAGCTGAGTAATATTCCACTGTATATATGTACCACATCTTTTTTATCCATTCATCTGTTGGTGGACATTGAGGTTGCTTCCATGGCCTGGCTATTGTAAATACTGCTGCAATGAACATTGGAGTGCATGTGTCTTTTTGAATTATGGTGTTCTGTGGGTATACGCCCAGCAGTGGGATTGCTGGGTCATATGGTAACTCTATTTTTAGTTTTGCAAGGAACCTCCATACTGTTCTCCATAGTGGCTGTATCAATTTACATTCCCACCAACAGTGCAAGAGCATTCCCTTTTCTCCACACCCTGTCCAGCATTTACTGTTTGTAGATTTTCTGATGACGCCCATTCTAACTGGTGTGAGGTGATACCTCACTGTAGTTTTGATTTGCATGTCTCTAATAATTAGTGATGTTGAGCAGCTTTTCATGTGCCTTTTGGTCATCCGTATGTCTTCTCTGGAGAAATGTCTATTTAGGTCTTTTGCCCATTTTTTGATTGCGTTGTTTGTTCTTTTGATATTGAGCTGGATGAACTGTTTATATATTTTGGAGATGGATCCTTTGTCTGTTGATTTGTTTGCAAATATTTTCTCCCATTCTGAGGGTTGTTTTTTTGTCTTGCTTATAATTTCCTTTGCTGTGCAGAAGTTTTGAAGTTTCATTAGGTCCCACTTATATTTTTGTTTTTATTTCCATTACTCTACGGGGTGGATCAAAAAAGATCTTGCTTGCACTGGCAGGTGGATTTTTAACCGCTACGCCATCAGGGAAGTCCCCACACTCAATTTCTTAAAGTAGATCTTAAGGCTTTTTCTTTGTGTATGAGTCTCGAGGTCAGAGTTCCATGTAATCTCTCTTGACTAAATACCCACAATGCAACCTTTATTTAAGATTTCCAGTTTTAGTTTCTTTAGAGTAAAAACTTGAACCTAAACGATTATCAAATTATCCTAGATTTCTAGGAGATTTTCCCCCAATCCTTTTGTATTTGTCTGATCTCTCTGCAAAACATTCAGCTCAGTTTTCAGAGAAACAATAACTCATTTTCTTTTTGCATTTAGATTTACCAAAGAACAAAACACATAATTAAATTTTTTAACTTCCCAAACCTGGCATTAACAGGTTCTGAAGAAACGCAAAGTATAACTTAACTCTTGGTGAGCAAAAAATTCAACTAGTGGGTCAGAGTATGTAACCCTACTAGAGCATAAATTATCATTTCTGAGTCATATATGAGCATATTTTATACAGGGAATGGAGAATGTTGGTTTACTCAGTATTTTAATTAAAAGACAATTGAAAGTTTCCACTAAATTCTGATTCTTAGTATTTTGAATGTATTTCACAGATGCTATAAAGTCCAAAGCAGTATAGGCAAACAGAATAAATATACACAGCAATGATAATTCAAAGGTAAGAAAACGTGGAATAGAATTAACAAGAAATACTCTTTAAAAATGTATTAATGAAAGTGATAGTGAAATGTTAATTCCTCTTGTGAAGTATCACCTTCAGTCTTCATGCTTTCCTTACAAGCTGAATGAATCTAAACACCAGTGAGAAAAGTTAAATCCAAAAAAGGACATACCTTGATTTAATGTAAACCTGGCAGATTCCTACCTGAAATGTTACACATCCCACAGGAAGATACTTCCGGTCCTCCAGCATGCTCAGATATTCAGCAACAAGTGCTGCGGAGTGAACGAGGCACTGCGCAGCTTCAGCATGGTTGCTGCGTTCCGAGTGTTTGCCAGCCATGTTCTGTAACCAGGTCAGCCGCAGATCTGGAGAGGTCTGGTAGCCCTTGGCAATTCTAGTTAAAACAGAAATTCTTCTCAATTAGCATTTGCTTCCCAAGCTGGAAGGGAGTTCAAATTGCTTGTTCATTGTTTAGGTTTCTGTTATTGAACACAATCTATTAAGACCAGTTTTTGGGTGGAATGAAAATGTCTTTGAGTATACTTAGAGAAATAACTGGGCCCATGGAATGGGTAATATCAGTTTTTTGCAGCGGGGGGCTAAAAAAGGACATTTTATATGAAAAGCTGGCCATTAAGGGAACAATCAGTAAGGGAAAAACTGTGGGAATTTACATGCTTACTATAGGAATATAAATGTTTTACATTCAAGGAAAAAGTTTATAAAACACTGTTTCATTGTATCATCTTTATTTTAAAGAAAATATTTGTTATATTTGCGCCTTTAAGAAGCTCCAGAACTGTAAAAAGAAGTCAAATGGCAAAGAAAAAGTCAAGTTTTACATACATCTTTTAAGATACAATAGGAATTACAAAATTCTCAAAATATCCTATAAATAATATCCTACAGGCAAAGCCATATTTAAAATCAGCAAAACTAATATTGTAGTAAAATATTAATACCCTGTATTTTCTTCCTAAAGAACTGATTTTTACATTTAAAATATGGGTCTTTGGCTTTCCTAGGAAATGTAGGGCCCAGGATCCCAAGGTGTTAGATGTGTCATTATTTTTAAAAATCTTCTTGTTTTTGATCATCAGTAAATATGCTGAATAATTATTCATAGTTCTTAAGAGAAGAAGTAACACAGGGGATCTGATAAAGCGCACTGTGACTTTTCAATTAATATTAGAAAATGACAAACAATTTTTGTATTTTTTTAATCTCATGTTTTGTGTGTATCGTACTAATTTAAGCTGCATTATACAAGGTACAAGTGAATCAAACAAACGCTACCTGTACATTAGATCAATCAACATTTCAGGATCCTCCTGGTGTTCCTTCATTTTAACAGTATCAGAAAGGATCATATGGAGATTGAAAACCAAATCTTGGACCTGTAGCAGAGAATTGTACGAAAAACATTCTTCAACTGTCATTCATTCACAACCATTAAATTAGTTTGGAAGATATTTCAGATAAGCATCTAAAGATTTCAAAACAGATAATATGATTTTCATACAGTTCTAAAGAGTGTGGGTATGCTGGGGTAAGGTGGGGGAAGGCTAGTAAACTTTATACAAATTTCTCAACAGACTGTTTTTTCAGTTCTGTCAGCCAGAAACAAGTAGAACTATCAGCAGAAACAAAATACATATAGGGATATGGGGAATATAGGAAAGGAACACAAAAAGAAATTCTATCCTATGTTTCAGATTTTCCCAAAAGGTAGCTTGTAGAAACTTTACTTTTTGAGGTAAATTACTGTTTCATTAATCAGTGGAAATAGTTTCATCATAAAGCTTTTTGTTTGTCCATACTGCCTAAGTTTACTTTTCTTCCTGGTACAAATTCACAGAATTAAACACCAAAGATATTAACCATTCTGAGAAGGGAGGGTGGCTTATTAAAACAAAGAGAGTCAGCCCTATCTATGACACATATGGAAGAAAGAAAAATATAGGTTCCTCCAATAAAAACCAAAGTTTGATTTAACAATTTGGAAAATGCCTATTTACAATTCCTACTTCAGTTAATGCTCTAAAAACTAGGATTTCTGACCTGATCAGGAAATGTTGTTTCTCTCAATTCCAAATCTTCTTCAGCATATGTCAGTATAGTCTTTAGAGAACGTCTTAAGAATTCTTCATTAAAATTCTGAGATGTGCCCACCAAGGAAGACAGTGACATGGTTACCTGCATTTTAACCCTGGCAAAGTTCTGTAACAGAGAAATTGCCAGGTAAACATTTCATACAGGAAAGCTTAAAGGGAAAAAGTATTTTTTTTAACTTCCTAAAAGGAAAAGGTTAGTGAAAAAAAAAAAATACCATTCTAGGCAAAATATTTTTGGGAAAGCAATGAAATGTTTATATTGAAATCTTATTTTTAAAAGGACATAAAGCTTAGAATCTTGCTCTAATAACAGCCTACACAATGGGGTTAAAAAAAAAGAACTGTGTGTTAGACTTGAATTAGAAGTGGTACTTAGACTTTACACTGATCTATTATGAGGTATATGTTATTAATAATAACACCATTTTCACGGGTGTGTTAAAGAAACTTGACCAACATCGCAAAATTCTTAAGTGTTAGATGTGGTCTTTGCACTCTAGCCCCTTTCATCAGGTTCACTAACAACTCACATCCTGTATAAAGTAACTTAAATCTTTGGAGTGATGAGTATAAGACTTTACAGTCTTTTTTTTTTTTTTTAGTGTAAATTCATCTCTGTTCCACCATTCCCCACTATGACACCACTCTTAAAGAGGTTATCAGTGACAACCTAGTAATCACCAAATCCAAAATACTTTTTTGTCAATATTCTTCTTGACATCGCTGTATATTTAAATGTATTGATTACTTTTTCCTTGAAAATGCTCACTTTATCTTCAGTGGTACCCCTTTATCCTGATTTTTCTATCCTTTATCCCCTCTTGTTCTCAAAGATTCTGTCAAGAAACCTTTTCCCTTGTCATACTCTAAACAGCCTCATCCATGTCTCTGCCTTTGACCAGTACAGATATATGTCTATGTCTTCAGTTCATATTTCTCTCTGGAACTTCAAGCTGTTATATTTTACTAGTTGGCTCCTTACGAATGCCACATGGGTACCTCAATTTTAACACTTCTAAAATACCTTCCTCCCCTACTGATTAAACAAATGGTGCTACTATTCTTGTAGTCAGTTACTCAGGCCAAAAATCTAGGAGTCATTCCATTGTCATTCTCCCCTCCCATTATTCATACCGTAAATCCAATCCACACTATCCTCTAGTCTGTTCCAATCTGTTCTTTTTCCATTCCCAATACCATTGCTTTAGTTTATGCTCTTACCATTTCTTACCTGGATTACTATAATAACTTCCCAATCAATCTTTCTGCCTTTTTTCTCACCCCCTAAGTATCATCAGGGAAGTTTTTGTAAAATGTAAATCTGAACATGTCAGTCTTCTTAAAATATTCCAACGGCTGCTCACAGCTTTGAGGATAAAATTCAAATATTTGACCAAGTAAATGTGTCAAATTATATGGTGGGAACTGAGAGTACAGTATTAAACAAGTATCTGCCCTATGACAGCTTAGTACAGACATTTCAATTACAGTTTTATCTCTTATTACTCTCTCTTTGAGCCATAACAATTAAGACTTCTTGGTGGCATAGGAAGACTTCCTGGGGGCACAGGTGGTTAAGAATCCTCCTGCCAATATAAGGGACAAGGGTTTAAGCCCTGGTCTGGGAATATCCCACACACCGAGGAGCAACTAAGCCTGTGCACCGCAACTACTGAGCCTGTGCTCTAGAGCAAGAGAGCCACAACTACTGAGCCTGTGTGCTGCAACTGCTGAACCTGCGCTTTAGAAGCCACCACACTGAGAAGCCAGCACACTGCAACAAAGAGTAGCCCCTGCTCACCACAACTAGAGAAAGCCCACTTGCAGCAACGACAACCCAAGGCAGCCAAAAAAAAAAAAAAGTGCTAAGAAGTTTTTCTCTTTTTGCCTGTTTCCTACTCTCATCTGAATGCATTTCTAATTATGTATTTGCCATTTTCTTTACCTAAAAAGTTCTACCTAACTACCTACCCACCTGATTGGGCAATTCTTCATCCTTAGTTCAAGCATCTCCTCTTTCTGAAAACCCATCCTTGAGAGCATAAGCTCTTTTTCTCTGTGCTTACAGTCCCCTGTGCTTACCTCTCATTATATTAACAGCAAACACTTATTGAGCATTTGCTCAGAGCCACTTACTGATGTGTTTTACTTAATGTGTTTTACTTAATTTATATAATCCTCACAAAACCATCTGAAGTAGGTACTTACTATTACTATTATTACCTCAACATTACCTGTTCATCTCCTACCCTAGTAGATGCTAAGCTATTTGAAAATAATGACTGTCCTTTCATCTGTTTTTGCCCAATGCCTACGACAGTACCTAGAACACAATTCAATACTTAGTTCTAATATCTCTTGACTTATAAACTATATAAAATCACTGCCAGTTATAAATTACCTATTCCTTTTTAGAGACACTACCTGACACTAAGATGATAAATTACCTATTTTTATCTTATTATATAAAGCTTCTGTAAAATAACAGAAGAATGTATCAAGAAAACTCCAAGTGTAGTCAAATTTTAGGGACTTTATTTCAAAAACTAAATAAGATCCATAAAGTAACTAGATTCTTCTGTTCTGAATTAGGAAAGAGGACTTGGCTTCCAGTAAAAATAGGACAATGTGGGATAGCAAGTTCCTACTTCCCCTGTGTTTCATATAAAAATAAAAGATGAACAGAAAAAAAACCCCATAAGCTCTATTTCAGCAAAATGAGGAGACTGTTATAATCTATACATTAGAAAAATGCATAAGGGTTGCCAAGAGAAGCTAAATAGGAAGCAGTTTCAATAGAAGGCAAGGAGGGGATAGTAAACAGTGAGGAATCCTAGGGTGCAGATTTAAGAAATAATGGGGAAAATACTTCTTTTAAATAAGAAACTCGCTGTGAAGTGATAAAACTATCTGTTTTGAAAACAAAATAACCTAAAAATCTGGAAGGACTGATTAGAAAAAGATTGACCAGAAACTTCAGGAAATTAGGTAAGATGTGTATGCAACAGCAAAATCCCATGAGAGACACATTCCTGAAGGAATGTCCTACAAACACCTGGGCCAATATAAACTATCGCATTCTGTGTTGACTAACAAAAAGGTAAAGAAGATCAGTGAAATACCAGATAACACTTAATAGGAAAATGTGGTCATGAAACAGATGAAAATTCTAATAAAATATTTTGCCTTAAATTACAAAAATTTTATGAAGCCAGTAACTTAGGGAAAAAAATTGCAGAAATAAAAGAACTCAAGGGAAGCCATTGTGATAGCTAAGATTTTTTTTGACCCCCAAGAACCAATATTCACTAGCTTGGTGGCAATACTGCCTTCACTGAGAATGCATGATTAAAGAAATAGAGAGCTGAAGGTAATACATAATCATAAAGGTAATCATTAGAGCAGTAAAAACTTTCTTAAATATAATAGAGACTACACCCAAAAAATAAGGTGAACTGACCATAAAAGTGCAAGATGAAAACAACCAACACATTTTTTAAGGAGGGAAGTGGGGAAACATAACAAAATAATACAGCACAACTGTATTCAAATTTCTTTCAAATTAGAAAGAAAGCAGAGGTATCAATACCATACAAGGCAGAATTCAGGCCAAAAATATAAAAATTTTAAATGAAACCAATTCAGGGTCTTTTTCAATTCTAAAGGAATAATTCACAGTAAGATATAATAGCTATGAATAGTAGTTTTCAATATACTAAGTAATTATCATATCAATTTACCAAATAAGACCTAAAGGAGGACAATGTGTAAGCTTTAAATTACCTCCTTTGGTCCAAAAATAAAGAAAAACAGAATAATGTAATTAATAAGATATATTTGTTTAACTCAATACTCTGAAAATAAAGAGTATCGCTTCTTTTTAAATGCTTGTATAACATTCATAAAAACATTATGTGATTGGATACACAAACACACACATCCACAGTACCAAAAAGGAGACACAGTATATTAATTGTATGATCACTTTGCAATAAAACTAAAACTTATCAGGAATTCCCTGGCTGTTCAGTGGTTAGGACTCTACGTTTTCACTGCCGAGGGCCTGGGTTCAATCCCTGGTTGGGGAACTAAGATCCCGCAGGCTGCAGTGCAGCCAGAAGAAAAAACAACAAAAATCCCCCCTAAAAATTATCGTCGTAACTTTAAAACCTTGGGTTAAAAAGAAAATATAAACTGAAATTATAAAATAACTACAAACCAAAAATACGGAGAATACTATATATCAGAACCAATGAGACACCAAAAACAGTGCAAAATGGAGTATTCTAGACCTGAAATGCTTACATGAATAAGAATAAATGCACTAAACATTTGACCCAAAAAGTTACAAAAAATACAACACATAAATCTATTATCAAAGGAAAAAAAAAACGAAAACATGGAATTCTTCAAAGACTGGGATATAAGCATAAAATATCAAGCCAAGATATTTAAACTTCTAATTTTTCTTATTATTACTTTCATTTCCCTTAACGATAATACTTAAAATTTACAATAGTTCAACATACATTTATATTCTAAATCTGTTCTATATACATTCTTTTTAGTATAGGAAGTAAAATTGGAGATTTGGTCTTTTATGAGATATGCATAGAATGAGAAATAGAAACACAGTCTAAGATTAGACTCAAAATATACCCAAAAATTTCCATGCTCTCCCTGAACCCATTTAATACATATCTATAGAAGTTCTATTTCATTATGAATCCAAAGTTACAATCCTGAGATAAAACACTTACATTCCCAATCTCAAAGTTCTGTCTCATAAGTAGGTAAAGGGAGGCACTAGCGTGTGACCGTATTGTACTGATGCTACTGCTACAGTGCCGGAGAAGCCGGAGGCACAAATCAGCACACTGCTCTGTCTCTTCTTCAAACAAGAGTTCAGGGAACTGCAAAGAAACAACACCAACACTGAATTTATGCAGTAAAAGTTCCAGAGATATGTTAATATAGACTGATGCAGAGATCTGTTGGTGTAGCCCAGGAATTAAAAGAATGGTTAAGGAGTAATATTTGCTAATGGTTAATAACATGGACCACACAGCCAAACAGACTGGGTTCAAATATGGATTATGCCAGTAGTGTGACCTTGGACAGATTTTCCCATCCATAAAATGGGCCTAATGATGTTATCTACATGGGATTTTATGACTACCTTAGATTAAATAATGTGCATAAAACACATACTAGAGTAACTAATGCATAATAATTCTATGAAATGTTTTCATTATTACAAAATAGTATATGTTATTTTCACTGGCTAAGTTTCATCAACAGCTCTGTATTTCATCTTATAAGATGACTAAGATGAAATATCTACCTTTACGAATTAAGAATACACATTTCTAGAGGAAAACACAGGAAATAAATATTTGAAGTAGTTTAACAAACAACAAAAATACCTTCCTTTCCATTTAACATAGGATAAGTTAATTTCAATGGATTGAACAATTATATATTTAATTCTTGATATATCAAGTCAATAAGGAACAGACAAAATAAGATAAAGAGAAAGCACAAAAAGCCCCATATTTAAAATATGCTATTAATTTCAGGCCTTTCTACACATCAGAAATACTCTTTTTTTTTTCAAAGCCAGAAAAACTGGTTAAAGGTAATTCTAATAAGAAAGAAATTCCAAAAGGCAAGCAGTAGGGAAAAGCCAAAAAAGAATCAAGAGTCTTATTAGGTTATTACTAAAATTTTAACTATAAATATATTTAAAATATAATCAATGAATGTGTCAAATGATCTTAGACAATGTCAATAAAGAAAGCAAGGTCTGACAAGACAGCAGGTACAAAAATAACCCACCTTTGAAACCAGGGCTCTCTGGGTAGCAAAACAGTGTTGTAAATAAACTGCACTTTGGTTACAGGCCATGCTATGTAGTAGCACTTTTAGCACCCCACCAAGGATGCTCTCTTTGGATTCTGTTACAGAAACTGTCTGCAATTTAAAAACAGAAAAATAAAATAGAGACGTTAATTGCAATTTGGTTAGAGAAATAGAATATGTATAAATAAATAATTTTAATGGGAAAAAGATAATGTAAGATCTAGGATGACCTCAAGGAAAAGAAGCTGAGAAGGATGCGGATAAAAAAAGAAAAGGGGAAAAAAGAATGGATAGGTTTTAAGAGAAATAAAGAGAAGCAAGGATATAACTTTTAGGATCTACTGATATTTAAATGTAATTATATGGTTCAATAACTACTTTTTCCCCCAATCCTAATTTACCAAATCTATACTACTTTAAATTCCTCTAATTTGTGTTCTTACCTGGACAACAATCTCTAATGTATCCAAAATGATTAGATTTGCTTCAGTAGCCAGATTTCCATCAATCAGTGCTTCATGTTCAATCTCTGCTCTTGACCTAATACAAAATATTATAAGAAATTATATTTATCTTTTAGAAAAGCCAATACCTCTACAATTCAAGAAAGACTTAAAGATGTACAGAAATAAAAAACCTTGGAGTCATTTTTCTTTTTCAGGGGAACCATTTTTCAATATTTGCCTGAATGCAAAGTTGCAAGAAATAAGGAAACAGTATTTGCATATTTAAAAATGTTTTGTTTTAACCTACATTTTGTCAACGATGCCAGTACAGACCTTCTCACCCCATTATAGTACTACAGTGCTACTAAAGGCAAAAATATTTAGTTTTCAGAGATGCACCAAACACAGGAAAACATTGTTTTATTCTGAATGATATGCAGACACTAGGTGGTGCTATGTAGGTTTGTATTTAGGGCTGCTTTCATGTAAAGCAACATCCAAAATGTTTAGTATTCATATTACCGTTTCAAGGATTTTCAACATATTTATTTAGGAAAAAAGACCTTTTTAAAAAATTGTTTTGTCTAATTTCCCCAAATTTTTGATACAAACATTTTAATACAGAAAATGATTTAACTCTTCAGTGAGATTCTGGAAGGAATCACTCATTAGAAATAAAACAACTTCATGTAATAAAGTGGTTTACTTGAATACTAATATTTCCAAAGTATTATTTAATGAAAATTAAAAATTTAATAACTACATATGATTTACGAGTAAAGTTGACATTTTAGTTGCAATACATATATAGAAACTATATATTACATCCAAGTAGCAAAAAAAATAACTCAAAGCAAAAATATAAGGACATATTAAATGCTAACTTTTCAAAGTTCTTAGATGTTAAAGTCTGAATCTTTATTACTGCCACTAAGAGAACAGTTCGTGAATTTACAAATTAAATTTAAGGAGAAAATACAACATACTTAGAATTAAAGAAAATATATAATGTTCGAACTTAAAATTCCAGTGAGATTTTGTGAAGAAACATGACAAAACAAGATGGTTTAAACAAAAGAATCAGGAAAACACCAAAAAAAAAAAAGGCTTCCTTAAACACATTCTACAAATGAAGAAATAAAGCAACATACTAATAGCGTAGTATCTTGGTGCTTTTTGATTTCTGAAAAAACACACATGGAAAAATAACGAAACAAACATGAACAAAGAGGACAGAAAAGCAAAAACTCAAACTTTAAAAATTTTTAACACAGTTATATTCAGTATCTGCTCTGGTCCGAGTATGTGAGTTCCTGCCAAATTCATACACTGAAAATCTAATGCCCAAGGCAATTAGGTGTTAGGAGCTACAGCTTTTGGAAGGTGACTGGATAATCAGGGCAGGGCTCCTGTGAATGGGATTAGTGGCTCTATAAAAGAAGCCCCAGGGAGTTTGCTTGCCCTTAAACTACAAGGGGACTCAGCAAGAAGTCTATAACCCAGAAGAGGGCCTTCACCAGATACCAAATCTGCTGGTTCTATGATCTTGAACTTCCCAGCCTCCAGAACTGCTAGAGAAATAAACATTTCTCACAGCCTTTAGAACTGTGAGAAATAAATTTCTGTTGTTTAAAAGTGACCCAGTGTGTGGTATTTTGTCATAGCAGCCTGAAGAGACTAAGACATTTTCTGACAATTCCAAGCTCATCCATACGGTACTGACACTGCCGCTTCTCTCTCTGCTGGCTCCCACAGGGATTTGCTTCTCCTGTGTTTCATGATTTTACTGTGTGAGAGCTAATATTTCTGGAAGTTCATCTGTGAGACTCCTCTAAAGCCTGGGCTGAAGATAGTTCTCAGATAGGGTGGCCAATCTTGGTTCGCTTTAGGACAGGACTGGGAATTTCCCCGGGGATGTGGAACATCCACTGCTAAAATTAGGAGTACTAGGCAAACCTGAATGAGTTGGTCACCATATTCTCAAAGTTGCGGGGGCCCATCAAATTACTTGAGGGCTACCTTGTAATTACAAATTATCAGGAAAAAATTTTAGCCCCTTGATACAATGCCAAGTTTCAAGCCAAGCAATTTTACCTGTGGTTACCTGAGCAGTGAGAAGGGTTCCCCTTATGCTGAAGATGCACTTCTTTAGGATACTGGACTCATGAAAGTGCATTTTTAGTTGTTTTTGGCAGTAGGGTGGTCAGTTAGTGTACCTAGTTTGCCTCTGTGCTAGAAACAGAAGACTTGTAGTGTTTTGTCTTTCTTTAACTAAATTTTAAGCTCTAGGAGAGCAAAGATTAGTTTTCTAATTTTTTGTAATCCTTGAAATATTTAGTTCAGTGTGACACCCAAAATATATTTTAAAAATAGTTGCTGAATGCATTTTCCAAGGGGGATTGTTGGGGAAAGTAGAGTAGCACTTAAATATGTAACCTTTCGTTTTATTATACCATATGAAAAATTCTTACCCCAAATCTTTTTTAATCTAATATTTAAAAATGCAATATAACTATTTTGTCTTCTAAGATTTGAATACCTAATATATATAAAATAACACTAAAATTAATCATTTTTGTCTTGCATTTGAAATTCAACAAGCCCATCAGTAAGGTAAGATAGGTTATATTACTTGTCAAGCTTCTCAGTGTTTTGACGCCAGTGAGTCATATCCTTTCTCCACCTCAGATTTTCTTGGCTTCCAAAGGCACTTCCAGATGGGCTTCTCTCTGTCAGACAAGTTTCAAAACCTTTTTTAAATGTTATTTCAGTTAGACCACATACATGTATATTTGCAAACATATAAGAAATACTACATAATGTTATTAATTTTATACATAGCCACTTTATCCTTAGTACAAGTGGAAAAACCTGACAATGGTGCTTTTTATTAAAATTTTTCACAACAGTTACAGAAGAAATATATTTGCTAAGTGTAATATAAAAAAACCAAACACCCTTTTAAATAAGCAAACTTTCTAATACTGACTTTCCCAAAATCTTAACCATGGTTTATAAGACCCTGAATGATATGACCTTATTTCCTCCCATTCTTGCTTACACTACCATTAGAGTGTGTGTGTGTGTGTGTGTGTATGTGTGTGTGTTTACAGTTTCACTAGATATGTTACTGATTTAGGATGTGCGCAAAAGTGGTTATTCCTTTTAACTGATTGTTTTTCCCACAAATTTTCACTGGCCAGTTATTCAACTCTGCAGAAAGGCTTTCCTCAACTCTCCACCACTTCCTTTCCTCTTAATTTACTTTATGTCTCTCCATAGCACTTATGACCACAAAAATATAAGCTATTTAAGAACAGAGATTATGTCCATTTTGTTCACCACTTTATGTCAGGTACTGACAAAGTGTCTGGCACATCTTGAGAATTCAATAACTTTTTGTTTAATAAATAAACACATTAAGGATTCCAAAAGTAATTATTTCTTCTGGTCCACAGAAGGCAGGACAGGAGGAAGATAGGGGCTTTCTCCCAAGAGGTTTCTAGGATCGAAGGCAAAGTGAATAGTATGCGCTCCTTTAAGGGGCAGCAGCAACAGAGCTGATTCATACCAATCCAGCAGAAGTGGAGAAGGCATTGAGAACTGAGGAGAAATATAAACAATGGAATCAAGTCAGGACTTCAAGCTTTCAACTAGAAACCTGATATTCCTTTGTGAAAAACATGAGACTTTAAACTGGCTGGGAGGACGGAAAGAAAAATGAAAGTAAAAATTCAGAGTTCAAACAAAAACTTTAAAAATACTGAGAAACAAATATAATTTGACACACAATAAAAGACATGTCTGGATATTCCTTCTGCTTTCTCTCCCTTCCCTTCCCTTTCTGTCTCTCTTTACCTCTTTGATTTTGAAACCTCTGTCTTTAAGAAATTTTGTGAAAGAAAGTAAAAAGATATGTCTACACTAAGACAGTTAACAAAATAAGTATCTGTGATCTATCTTCATTTTTATCATTAACTGTTTTTCTTTCATGAAAGTGTCTCTCATCTCCTGAGTTAAAAATGTCTATCATTAGGTGGCCTAGCTTAATAAGTGTCCAAATATAAATAAGAATTGCAAAGGTTTAATTTTTTGAAGATGAGAACGTCAATTCTTTTTTTTAAGTTGAAATATAATTGACATATAACATTATATTAGTTTCTGGTATATAACACAATGATATGATATATGCACATATTACAAAATGATCATCACAAGTCTAGTTAACACCCATCACCACACATAGCTTCAAATGTTTTTCTCTTATGATAAGAACTTTTAAGATATACTCACTTTGCAACTTTCAAGCATACATTTGTTAACTAGAGTCACCATGCTATAAGCTACATCCCTAGTACTCAAGTATTTTATTACTGTAAGTTTGTACTTTTTGACCCCTTTCACCCATTTTGTCCATCCCTACCCCCCACCTCTAACAAACACCTATCTGTTCTCTGTATCTATGAGTTTGGTGGGGGGAGGCAGGAGAAGGGCAGGGAAGGGGTGGAACGGTTTGCTTTTTTTTTTTTTTTTTAATTCCACATATAGAACTTAATTTCTTACATTCAAACAGTGGTATATGTCCAAAGATCACATGTTTAAAAATGTAACAAACATTAACAGCTCCACTGTTTCCAACAGTAAGCCTGAGAAAGAGCTATGGTATAATATAAAGAACAGTAAATTGGAAGTCAAAAGATGTTGGTTCCATCATTTAGTTTATGACCTTAGGCAAGTTATTTACCTCCCTGAGTTTTATTTTATCTTAAAGATGAGGATAATTATTCATTAGGTTTTATTAATAATTAAATGACCGAGAAAGTTAATTTCCATACTTTCTAGAGGGCTGTTGTACATACTAAATGAGTTACAAGAAAATCAATAGGTACACTGTAAACTGTATGTAACTTAAGTGAAAAAACAGTGCTCAATTAATTCCAAAGGCAAAGACTTTGTCTTATTCATTATTTAATTCCAAACACACATAGCATATAAAAGATATTTAAGTTTACTTAGTGATCAAGTTAAATGGCCTATCAAAAAACATTAAAAAATATTCATGCAAACATACAGTCACATTTTAAGTCAACAAATATATATCGAGCTGTTAGCATATGTCATGTACACAGATGACTAAGCCATGTCCCTGACCTTAAGAAGGTCTCACCATCAATATTACTTTAGAATTTACGAAATGTTTACACACGCGGTCACTACAAAGATGATATCAATTAGTTATACTACCTTTTAAAATCTCAAAACAATCACAAGTGGACGAAGAAAGGGAAAGTGGGGAAATTAAGTGTTTTGGCCAAAGTTATAAGGCTAATGGGTAGCAGACTAGGAATTAGACTTCAAATGCTACTAAATTGTTTTCTCTTCCTAATATTTGAGTTTAATGGGCAATATCTTTGCCTTACATACAGGGTATATTAATTCACTGCAAAACTAGGAAACTTTTTTTTATACATTTATTTATTTATTTGCTGCATTGCGTCTTCACATGGGCTTTCTCTACTTACGGCAAGTGGGAGCTACTCTTCATTGTGGTGCGCCGGCTCCTCATTTTGGTGGCAGAGTTCTCTTGTTTCGGAGCATGAGCTCCAGGTGTGCAGGCTTCAGTAGTTGTGGCACATGGGCTCAACTGTTGTGGCTCATGGGCTCTAGGGTGCAGGCTCAACAGTTGTTACATGGCATGTGGGATCTTCCTGGAGAGGGACTGAACCCGTGTCCCCTGCACTGGCAGGCAGATTCTTAACCACTGCACCGCCTAGGAAGTCCCCTAGGAAACTTTTAAGAGTAAAAAGTGACGCTACATAAAACGGACGACTAAGAGTAAACCATAATGTAAACTACAGACTGTGTATGATAATGAGCGTCAGTGCCGGTTCATCAATTGTAACAAGTGTACAACTCTGGTAGCTGTGGTTGATAATGAGGGAGGTCACGCATGTGTGGGGACAGAGAATATATGGGAATTATCTGTATCTTCAGCTCAATTTTGCTGTGAACCTAAAACTGCTCTTAAAATTTTTTTTTTTAAATAAGGGATACTATTAATAATCACACAAGGGCAAGAGAAAAAAGCTGAGATTATCCAGAGCAAATTATAAGTATGCTCACCCTATTCACATAGGAATTCTAACTTGCAAACAAATGGCTATTCAAGTTAATTCATAGATACATTTAAAACACTATTTTAAAAGTATAGAACTGTCACTGAAGACTTGCAAAAATGATCACTGTAATATAGTGTTCAAGGAAACTGAAAAAAATTCTCACCAGAAGGAGAAGATATTGTGTACGTACCAAGCTGTCCTCGGCTTCGGCGCACCATTTCTTGCCTAGCACCTATGCTTCCAAGAATAGCTTCCTCAAGTTTTGCTCTCATGTCTTTTGATTTCTTAAAGGTCAAGCTATTCATTCTTTCAAATACTTTCTTTCCCTAAAATTTAAACATTAGAAAAGAAGACACATTGAGGAAATTTTCTTCTTTCCACATTGTATTTCCCCTCTTATTCTTCTTTGCAACGGCACAATGATCACTTACTTTGTACTCAAAGCAAGATACACAAAGATAAAGCAGATCTAATAGCCGGTTTAGCTGCAGGACCGAGAGATCTGTAAACCACTTTTGTAGAACTGTCTCATCTGCATTCTTGAGAACCCAAAGCAGACAGATCAATAGACTTCGACTTGATTCTGCTGAAAAGGTAGTGTGTTGCCTGCCACTCTGAAAATAAAAAGCAGTAGAATGAGACACGATGATCAAGACCATTTCTTTTTTACCAGTTGTCAGCTATTTTCTTCTAAAAGCAATATAACAATAATTACTTAAAAATCAAATATTTCAAATGAACCATTTGATTTAGACAATACTTGTGTAACTCATATAGAACCTTAAACTTAAGGTCCTGAAATTTAATGAACCTTTCCTAGTAATAGAAGATTATTTTAATCTATGACAAGGCTTCCAGCAGACTATAAACGTTAATAGAAAACATAAAAGGAAAAACTAAAAGGTCCTATTATTAAAAACTAAGATACCTACCGAAGACTAAGATATCTACTGAAGACTACCAGACACGATATAAACAACAGAAGAAGAAAACCCCAAAACAAATGACTGTATAAAAAACTTATATAAGAAGACATAAATAAGAAAGCAGTGGATGGGATGTTGAGAGGAAATACAAAGGAAAGCCATGACCTCAACTACTACCCTAGTCTCCCCTCTACCATGGATGATGATAACAACAGCAGCCTAATCCTACATAAAGCTTGCTCTGTGCTAGGCACTGGACTAAACACTTTATGTATTTTAATTTACTTATCCTTTGAAACCATCTAAAGAGATAAATGTTATTACTGACCCCATCCTACAGACAAGAAAACTGAGAAAAGAAGTAGTTAAGTATCAATATTTTGTGAAAGTATTTTGCAGTAAATGGTGGAACTGGGATTCAGATGCAGAAAGTGTGGCTCCAGAAACCAGGCTCGTATCCACTATGTTTACTGCCTTTCATGGATGCATGTGCACGTAAATATACTCACCTACATAAACTCACCTAACCACTATGCTATACTGCACCTGACCTGGACACAAATAGCTTTGACTCCCACCCCCAAATCCACAGTCTCTCTGATAAGGGAAATGCTCCTTTATTTTAAAAGCAAGCACTTTCTACAGCAGAACTTTTAGGTATGCATAAATAAATTGACTAAATTCTCTATGACTGATTTTTTAAAACAAAGTTTTAAAATTATACTTAATATGACAAACAGGTACACACTAACATATCTTATACCCCCATATAAATTGCCAATAACACAGTGACATAGTTTGAAGAAAGCTAGACAAACACGAAAAAGACTCAGTAATGGAGAGATGTCAGTTTTCCCCCAAATTGTTCTATAGGATCAATGCAATTCCAATCAAGATACCAGCCAGGTTTTTCCTAGAAGCTGACAAACTAATTTTAAAACTGAATGGGTAAAAGCAAAGAGCCAAGAATAACCAAGACACTCCTGAGGAAGAATGTAGGTAGGATAGGGGACAAACATGCTCTACCAGGTAGCAACATTTACTAAACAGTTAGAATAATTAAGACAGTCTGATACTGACATGTGGGTGGACAAATAGTCTAATGAAATAATAGGAAACACACAAAAAAATCCTATGCATATGTGAAATTGAGATATATAGCTGAGCTGGCACTATGAATCAGTGGTGGAAGGATGAATTATTTAATAAATGTAAGAGATAACTGATTTCCCTAGGGAAAAGAAGTAGACTCCTACCTTTCACCATTGTACAAAAAATAAATTCCAGGCAAAGAAAGAACTTAAATGTTAAAAGGAAATATAAGAGAACATATTTATAATCTTGGGAGTAGGAAAGAATTTCTTAATAAGAAATAAAAAGCATAAACCATAAATCACAAAAACATGATCCCATAAATCACATCTGCCTACACTGAAACTGAGACTGTGTGTTCATTCATTCAAATAATAAATAAATAGATACACAGAAAAGAACACAATAAATTAGTAGAAATTTGCTGCATATAAAACTAACCTGAGATTTGTATCCAGAACAGTCTTTCTCAATAAAGTTTCTATGAGAGAATTAAGCTCTACAAAAAATCAGAGGGGCTATTTTCTCCATTCTCCCAAAGCATTAAAAAAAAAAAGATAATTCTGGTCCAGTATTAACCATCAATGAATCTTCTGTGAAGGAAGAAACCACAACCCCAGGACTCTTATTATACCTACAAATAATAATGCAAATATAAAGTCCAGTACACAGTCACAAACTAGGCACACAAAGAAGCAATAACATCATGAGTGAGAACTGACAAAACATACAACAGAAAAAGGTACACTAAGACTTGAGATACTGGGCTTCCCTCGTGGTGTAGTGGTTAAGAATCCATCTGCCAATGCAGAGGACACAGGTTCAATCCCTGGTCTGGGAATATCCCACATGCCATGGAGTAACTAAGCCCATGTGCCATAACTACCGAGCCTGTGCTCTAGAGCCCATGAGCCACAACTAAGGAGCCCACATGTCACAACTACTGAAGCTCCCACACCTAGAGTCCGTGCTCCACAACAAGAGAAGCCACTGCAATGAGAAACCCAACACATCAAAGAGTAGCCCTTGCTCGCCACAACTAAAGAAAGCCCATATGCAGCAATGAAGACCCAATGAAGCCAAAAATAAATAATAAAATTAAAAAAGACTTGAGAAATTGAAATTATCAGAGATTATAAAATAACCACACTTTCTATGCACCCTTGTCCAAAAAATAAGATTAAAAATCTTGACAGGAAACTTGAAAATATAAAGAGAAATATTTTAATGGAAAGAAATAGCAGAAACAAACAGAATTTAGAAAACTGAAAAAAAATTTACCCAATAACCAAATTAAGAACTCCATGGAGGGACTTCCTAGGTGGCTCAGTGGTTAAGAATCCGCCTGCCAATGCAGGGGACATGGGTTCGATCCCTGCTCCAGGAAGATCCCATGTGCCACGGATCAACTAAGCCTGTGTGCCACAAGTATTGAGCCTGTGCTCTAGAGCTCATGAACCACAATTACTGAAGCCCACGTGCCTAGACCTGTGCTCCGCAACAAGAGAAGCCACCGTGAGGAGCCCGTGAACCACAATGAAGAGCAGCCCTCACCTGCTGCAACCAGAGAAAGTCCGTGTGCAGCAATGAAGACCCAAGGCAGCCAATAAATAAATAAATAAATTTATTTTAAAAAAAAGAAAAAAAAAAAGAACCCAATGGATTGGTGTAATGTAACATCAAGTATAGTTAAGGAGAGGATAAGCAGACCAAAAGATCAAAAGAAACATTCCAGCATGAAGTACAGATTAAAAAAAAGAAGCAATACACAGAAAAGTAGAGATAAAGACAATACAATAAAAAGGACTAACATAAGTTTAACTGGATGTATGAAAGAGGAGAGACAGAATGGAGAAGAGGACATATTTGGACAGACAATAGCTGAGAATTTCATAGAATTGAAGAAAGATGTTGCATCATAAATTTAAGAAGCCCCAAAAAACTACCAAGCAGAATAAACATAAAGAAATTCAGGAGACTTCCTAGGTGGTGCAGTGGTTAAGAATCCGCCTGCCAATGCAGGGGACATGGATTCAATCCCTGCTCCAAGAAGAGCCCCCAAGCCGCAGAGCAACTAAGCCTGTGAGCCACAGCTATTGAGACCATGTGCTGCAACTATTGAAGCCCATGCGCCTAGAGCCCGTGCTCCACAACGAGAGAAGCCACCACAATGAGGAACCTGCGCACTGCAATGAAAAGTAGTCTCCATTCACTGCAACTAGAGAAACACTGTGTGCAGCAACAAAGACCCAATGCAGCCAATAAATAAATAAGTTTATTAAAAAAAAATCAAAACTAGACAATAGATTGAAACCACAGAAAGCCAATTCTAAGGAGAATATCAAAGAAATGACAGGAAAAAAAAGCCAAATTATCTTCAAAGAAGTAACAGTTCACCATAGCTGACTTCCCAAAAACAGCAATGGAAAAGAGAGGACAATGGGAACAATGTCTTCAGCATGCTGAAAGATAACTGAGGAAACTCAGACGCTATTTCTTAAAAAAAAAATCCTAATGACGGTTAAATAAAGACATTTTTCAAAGAAACATAGGGAGTTCATCACCATAGAACAGAAAATTCTAAAGGATGTATTTCACAAAGTAGAAAAACATCCTTTACAGAAGGTCACAAATTCGAGAAAGAATCAAGAGCAAATAAAGTGATGAACACATGGGCAAATCTAAATGATAATTGATTCTATACAGCCATAAAAAAATAACAATAATGATGGTGTCTTGTGAGGTTTAATACATAAAACGAAAAATAGCATTTAAGTAGAGAGAAAGGTAAATAAAGCCAACCTGTTCTAAGATCCTTCAGTTAACCAATGTGAAAGTAAAGGTAATGATTAATATGAGACTGAAATTTAAGGAAGCATACTCTTCTTTGTAATACAATCACAAAAAGGATAGAAACACGATGTATAACTTCCAAACCAGTAGAGAGGAAAAAGCAGAATGAGGAAAAAACAGAATGAGAAAAAAATGATCCAAAAGAAGATAATAAATGAGACAAAAAGAAATACATAATAGGGTGGGAAAACATGAAGTAAAATTAAAATGTTAAGTACATTAATTTAATTGTACTAAATGTAAATGGATTTTAAAACTCTAATGAAAGACAAAGATGAATAGACCAGATTTTAAAAATATAAAAAACTCTAACCACATGCTGTTTACAAAAGACACATTTAACCATAAGTTTCAAATATTTAAAACATGAGAAAAAACCCTGAAAGTAAAAGGATAGCAAAACTCATGCCATACACACACACACACACACACACACACACACACACACATACTAAGCAAAAGAAACATCATAGCTATACCAATATTATACAAAATTGACTTCAAGGCAAATAAAAAATAAGTATTACAGCTCATGTTGACAAAAGGTATAATCCACCAAAAACATAACAATTTTAAATTATTAGATATTTCATAGTAAGGCCTCAAAGGAAATAAAACAAAATCTGACAAAATGACAAGAAGAAATTATAACACCACAATTGTAGTGGGATATCAGAAAAAGTGAACAGAATTCAGTAAAGAGAAAGAAGATTTAAACAATAGGATTAACAAATTTTATGTAATACACGTAATGGATAAATACAGAACACATAACTAACAAATGAAGAATATGCATTATTTTCAAATATGTGAGATATCTGCAAAAAATGACCACGTACCAGACCATAAAACAAACTGCCATAAGTACAACAAACGAATTATATGGGGTAAGTTCTCTGATCATTCAATAAGGCCAAATCAGAAACAAAAGGACTGCTAGAAATTTTCATATGATTGGAAATTCTAAAACAAGAACAACTTAATAGTTCAAAAGTCTAAAAAAGAAACCATAATGAACTTTAGATATATTTTGATGAATAATGAAAATGTTACCTATACATTGTGGTATATAACTAAAACAATAATTAAAGGAAAATGTTTATGATTAAAATATGGATCAGAGAAGAAAGGATAAAAATTAGTGAGTTAAGCATCCATGTCAAGAAGTTAAAAAAAAGGACATCAATATAAACCCAAAGAAAGAAGAAGACGGTAAAGATAAACATTCAAAAGTGAGGATCAACACTGACCCCAAATTAGTTCTTTATACAGACTAAAGAAATATACAAATTTCTGCTGAGACTGATTTAAGACAAAAGGTATGAAAAGGCAGTCACAGAAATGAAAATGTTTACATCTACTATAGATATTATAGACATTAAAAAGATCATAGAAGATATTTGAAACAACCTTGTATGCCAAGAAATTTGAATAAATTTCTACTAGAATAAAATTTACAAAAATCAGTGTAAAAAGAAATAGAAAACCTGAACAGTCTTATAATCTTTAAAGTAATTATATAAGTAATTTTAAAACTTTCAAAAGAGAAAACTGCAGGTACAGATGGATTCACTCACAAGTTCTCCAAATATTCCAGGAAGAAATAATATCAATTCTAAACAAGTACGTGCAGGGAACAGAATAAAAGGGGAAATTCCCTAGCTCATTTTAATTGGCTAAACTACCCCAGATTCCAAAATCTGAATAGAACACCATGAGAAAGAAAAAAAATCTTACTAACACAGATACACAATCTTAGACAATCTTACAGCAAACGAAATCTATTGATATACAATCATGAAAAAGTTGAGTTTAATTCAGGAATTCAAGGTAGATTTAACACTAGAAAATCAATTTAAAGGGGTCACAGTAAAAGATTAAAAAACAATGGGGCAAAAAGGCATGATAAAATTCAACAACTATTCATAATTACAAAATTAAAACTTAGCAAACTAGGAACAGAAGGCGACTTCCATAATATAATAGAGGGTATCTAAAAAATACCCCTAATCCCCAAACCAAAACCTTTAGCACCTGTGTTTAAGAATGAAATGTTGCAAGTTTTCCCTTTAATGATGCCAACTATCACTACTTCTATTTAACACTGTACTCAAGGTTCTAGCCAGTAAATAAGTTATGAAAAAAAAACAGAAAGGAAGAAACAAAACAACAAAACTGCCAGATGATATGATTGTGTACATAGAAAAAAAAACTATACCTATGTTATTAGTCTGGCAATTCTGCTGGAAATAAACATTATTGGTCAAAATCAATTCTATTCCACATAAAAGCAATCAACAATTAGGGCGTTGCCTTGTAGTCTACTGGTTAGGACTCGGCACTTTCACTGACGTGGCCCAGGTTCAATCCCTGGTCAGAGAACTGAGATCCCATAAGCCCCGCGGCACGGCCAAAAAATAAAGAAAAAAAGCTATCAACAATTAGAAAACAAGTTTGACAAAGATGACATTTATGAGACTATAAGAATATAATATTAAATACAAATTTTATATATATAATTTATATGTATTATATATTATCATATTATATAATATTACTAAAATATTTTTTAAATATCAAGGACCAACAAGACACCTAGAAAAGACATTCTGGGCCTCTGGTGAAAGCTGTAAAAGTTTATCTATGTATAGATATTAAAGAAGGCCTAAATAGTGGGGAGATCTAACATATTCAAGGATTTGTGCTGCCTTGCAAACGCTGCCACCTCAGAACCTCACGCACAGCCTAGCCATGGTCAACCCGACCATGTTCTTCGACTTCGCCGTGGATGGCGAGCCCTTGGGCAGTGTCTCCTTTGAGCTGTTTGCAGACAAAGTTCCAAAGACAGCAGAAAACTTTCGTGCTCTGAGGACTGGGGAGAAAGGCTTTGGGTATAAAGGTTCCTGCTTTCAGAAAATAATTCTGGGATTTATGTGCCAGGATGGTGACTTCACATGCCATAATGGCACTGGTGGCAAGTTCATCTATGGGGAGAAATTTGATGATGAGAATTTCCTCCTGAAGCATATGGGTCCTGGCATCTTGTCCATGGCAAATGCTGGCCCCAACACAAACGGTTCCCAGTTTCTCATCTGCACTGCCAAGACTGAGTGGTTGGATGGCAAGCGTGTGGTCTTTGGCAAGGTGAAAGAGGGCATGAATATTGTGGAAGCCATGAAGCGCTTTGGGTCCAGGAATGGCAAGACCAGCAAGAAGATCACCATTACTGACTGTGGACAAATCTAATAAATATGACTTCTGTTTTATCTTAACCACCAGACCACTCCTCCTGCAGCTCAGGAGAGCACCCCGTCACCCCCATCTGCTCAAAATATCCTATAATCTTTGTGCTCTCACTGTAGTTCTTTGGGTTCCATATTTTCCTTATTCCCCTCCAAGTTTAGCTGAATTGAAAAGTTAAGTTTACGATCATGAAATAAAAACTAAACAACAACAACAAAAAAAGGATTTGGGGATGCAACGGTGTAAAAACATTAATTTTCCCAAAACACTGATAGATTCAATACAATCTTATTTTAAAATAAGACATTCTAACCACCAAATTCACAATTAAGTATATGAAAAAGCAAGTCACAAAAAAAGAGAGATACCTTTGAACCACTTATAATTGACAATGGGCTTGATCCAGACATATAAACTACTATAAATTATAAACAAAGGCTGACAATCCAATGGACAGGGGCAAAAAACACTCTAGATACTTCAAAAGAAAAAATCCAATAGCCATTTATATGAAAAAGTGCACACCCTCATAAGACCATCAGGGAAAAGAATGCTAAAATGAGATTTAACAATGTATTACCAAATTGACAAAAATTTTAATATTTGAATATTCTCCGTGCAGATGAACGAACATATGAACGAATGGAAACTATCATACTGCAGGTGCAAATATAAATTAAAACAAACCTTTTGTAAAACACCATGGCATATCTAGTATAGAGGAAGCTACATATATATGACCCAGCAAATTCCACTCCTAAGAAATACCCTAAATAAAAGTGTATACATGTATACAGGAAACATAAAAGAATCTATAGGATTGCTATCTGTAATAACCAAAGATCAGAAACCACTTATGCATCTATCAATAGAATGAGTAAATAAATTGATCTATAGTCAGACAATGGAGTATCAAACTAAAATGAAAAATCAGTGAATTATAGCTATACTTTACAACATGGAAGAATATTAAAGATGTAATGTGAAATTAAGCTATAGTATTTAGGGATGCAAACTTAGATGGTAAAAGTATTAAAAAATTAAGCAATCACTTCATTAGTTAGGACAGTGGGTGGCTTGGTGGATAGCTGCGGTGAGAAAGAGTAGGCTAAGTATTTCTGGAAGGCAGCCAATGTTCTATATTTTGTTCTGAATGGTGGTTACAAAGGTATTCATTTTAAAATCTTTTGTGAACATTTACATTTATGTTTCATGTCCTTTTTCATGTGTGGTATATTTCACATAAGCAAGGTTTTAAAAAATGAAAAGCAAGGCCAATAACATTGAGAATAGTGTCATTTTGAGGGGAGAAAGGAACTGAATTGAGGGCAAACTGGGAACTTCCATGGAAATTGCAATGTTCTATTCCTGAAGCTGAGTGGCAGGTACACCGCTGTTTCTCCTATTATTATATTTTAACTATACATATACTTTATACATTATTTTGTATATAGAATAGCAAAAGCAAGTAAAAGAAAAAATTGATAAACTGGAATTCATCAAAATTAAAAACTTTTGTACTTCAAATGACATCAAGAAAGTGAAAAAATAATTCACAGGAGAAAATATCTGCAAATCACATATCTGATAAGGAATTTATATCCACAATATATAAAAAATTCTTTCAACTCAATAACAAGAAGATGAATAACACAACTTTAAGTCATTAAAGGATTTGAATGTCTTTTTCTCTAAATAAGACATACAAAAAGATGTGCCAATAAGCAAATGAAAAGATACTCTCAGTATCAGCAGACATTAGGGAAATGCAAATCAAAACCATAATGAGATATCACTTCATACACACTAAGGTGTGAAATCTATACCATAAAAAAGAGATAATAAAAAGTGTTGGTGAGGATTTAGGGAAACAGGAACTTTTATTCATCATTGGTAAGAATTTAAAATGGAGCCACTGGGACGTCCCTGGTGGTGCAGTGGTTAAGAATCCGTCTGACAATGCAGGGGACATAGGTTCGATCCCTTGTCCAGGAAGATCCCACATGCCGCGGAGCACCTAAGCCCATGCACCACAACTACGGAGCCTGTGCTCTAGAGCCCACAAGCCACAACTACTGAGCCCATGTGCTGCAACTACTGAAGCCTGTGTGCCTAAAGCCCATGCTCCGCAACAAAAGAAGCCACCACAATGAAGAGTAGCCTCCATTCACCACAGCTAGAGAAAGCCTGTGCACAGCAACGAAGGGTAGCCCCCACTCACCACAACAAGAGAAAGGGCAAGACCCAATGCAGCGAAAAAAATATAAAAATAAAAAAACAATAAAAAAAATAAAATGGAACAGCCACTTTGAAAGAATTTAGAAGTTTCTCAATATGTTAAAGACAGAGATACAATATGACCCACCAAATCCATTCCTGGCTATCTACCTAAAAGAAATGAAAACATATGTGGACACAAAGACATGTACACAAATGTTCATAGCAGCATTATTCCCAACAGCCAAAAAGTGGAAATGATTCAACTATTCATCAACTGATAAATGGATAAAAGTCTGGTCCATCAATATAAAGGAATACTACTTGGCAATTTAAAAAAAAGTACTGATACATGTCACAAGATGAATGAACCTCAAAAACATCATGTTTAATGAAAGAAGCCAGACATAAAAGATCACAGTGTATAATTCCATTTATATGAAATGTCCAGAATAGGCAATCTATACAGACAGAAAGTAGGTTAGTTGCTGCCCGGGGTTAGGGCTATGGGGAAACAGAGAGTGACTGCTAATAGGTCTCAGAGTTCTTCTTAAGGTGATGGAAATGCTCTAAAATTAGATTGTGGTGATGGCTACATAACTCTGTAAAGATACTAAAAACCATGAAATTGTACACTTAAAATGGGTGAAGCTTTTGATACATAAATTATCTCAATAAATCTTTAAAAAATTTGTCAAGTAGGCCAGCTTCCATAAATATGATTGCAGTTTTCTGAAAGAAAGTCATTTAAAACTTTTAGAAGCTGATCAATGTTGCTCTACCAGCAATATTTGTTTCCTCCCTGCCTCCATGTTCTTCCCTCTTTAAGAGGGGAAAATGACAGGGCTAAAAAATATCAATTTATTTAATATAAAACAATATAAATCTTCATAGATTAAAAGTAAATATTCTCAACCGTTAAACAACTGAGAATATTTCTTAGGGCTGACGAAGAACAAAATGAATTTTGAAAATGAGAAAACAGGCTATATATTGAAAGTAGGGCAACTTTCAAAATTCTGAATGACAGAATATAGAACTTTATACCATAAAGACTGAGGTAACTAATAACTAAAAAACAGTACAAGATAGGTAATATTCTCAAAACCTTAATGTTTCCACAAAATAAAACTCAAAGTACTTTTGCATCAGCTAATACAATAATATCAGTTATTGCCATATGACCTAGTAATCCCACTACTGGGCATATACCCAGAGAAAACCATAATCGAAAAAGAAACATGTACCATAATGTTCATTGCAGCACTATTTACAATAGTCAGGACATGGAAACAACCTAAATGCCCATCAACAGATGAATGGATAAAGAAGATGTGGCACATATATACAATGGAATATTACTCAGCCATAAAAAGGAATGAAATTGAACTATATGTAATGAGGTGGATAGACCTAGAGTCTGTCATACAGAGCGAAGTAAGCCAGAAAGAGAAAAACAAATATTGTATGCTAACTCATATATATGGAATCTGAAGAAATGGTACTGATGAATCTGGTGACAAGGCAAGAGTGGAGATACAGATGTAGAGAATGGACTTGAGGACACGGGGCTGGGGTGGGGGGCGAAGGGGAAAGTGGGATGAAGTGAGAGAGTAGCATAGACATATTTATACTACCAACTGTAAAACAGATAGCTGGTGGGAAGTTGCTGTATAACAAAGGGAGATCAACTTGATGATGGGTGATGCCTTAGAGGGCTAGGACAGGGAGGTGGGGAGGGAGTCCTGGGAGGGAGGGGATATGGAGATATGTGTATGCGTGCAGCTGATTCACTTTGGTGTACTGCAAAAACTGGTACAAGAGTGTAAAGCAAATTATTCCAATAAAGAGCTTAAAAAAAATAATAATCTCAGTTATTAAAGGGTATTATATCCTTGTAAATATTTGTCTTTCCAGATAAAACTTCTGTAGGAGGGTTGTTTTTACCGTTGATGTGAGGAGGAAACTGCCGGGCCTTGTTAGTTGAGGAACTGATGTTCCTGCAATTGCCATGGCAACCGTCTGGCTTATCATGCTTCCGCTCTCACTCTCATAATCATCGGCGGCTATACAGATCGGTCTTCCTCGTTGATTGTGAGTTTCTGGGGAAAAAAATCATCCAAAAATAAATAAAGAAAACTTCTGTTTAACTTAATTAACAGCTTTGGACATGCAATTCCCTTTCTTATTCTCCTTTACTCTTTAAAAGAAACACCTACTAACATATACTGCTTATCATTACATCTACTTCTTTTAAAAAATAATTTAAATATTTTAAACATTAACTCATTCCTATAGTAATATTTATAGCTTTGTAGAGAACTTTAACTTGCTAGTAAAAGAAGATATAATATATACTAATAATAATATAAATTTCAAGGAGGGAAAAAAAAATATATAAATTTCTGCCTTCAGATAAGGGAACCCACACTAGTGATCGAAATACTGGGGAAACTATTCAACTATCAGTCCCTCAGAGGGAAGGAGTTGGCTATCTTTGTATTACCAACACCTACTGATAATACATATTAGATACCAGCAAATTTTTTTAATTGAACTGGAAGTACTTTATCAGGTTAACTGCTAGTTCAAATGCAACCTACCGTGTTTTCTTTAAGGCAAATGAAGGAATTTAAGTAAACTCTAAAAATGGAAAGCCAGAGGAATAAAACTTTGCGGATTCCAGTTTTTTAAAAGTAACATAACTTCAAATTGTTACCCGTATTAGCAATAAACATCATTCTTGTTACGTGGGTGAATATTAATTTCAATTTTATGTATATGAATAAAATTGAGACCGAGGGTCGAAGACATCTGGCAAGTTTTCTCATATTTTTTTTCAGATGAACAGTATACACTCACACCAAAAAACCCCCTATTTCCTATAGGTAGGTATAGAAATGCTATAAAATCATTATTTAAAAATGCGAAAGAAGAAATACAGAAACCTTGCAGTGAATTTTCTCACAGTCAAAAGTTTTTCAGAAATGTTAAGTATTTACAGTGTACCTATGTCAGTAAGTTTCTTTGTATTTCTTTTCCTAAAATAATATCATCTTTGAGATATTTTCTAATACTTTTAAACACTGAGATTTGCCTTTAGTTTGTCTTAAATATACTAAGTACCTGTAAAATCATACAGCTGAGGAACAGTTTCCATGATAATGCCAATCAGAGGTAGATACAACATAGCCACCCGAGCCTTTATCTGGGGGTCAGAGTACCGTGGGTCTGAGTCGTGACTGGACAGTAAATTGTGTACCATATTGATGACTTTCTTATGCAATCCAAATAGTCTATTTAAAAAGAAGATGAAGAAGCAGCTGCAGTAAGGTCACAGAGATTAGTTAATATCTTTAGAGCAAACATTAAGCCATGGCACTGAACCAATTTGTTCAACTTCTTAACTTTGCCACATATTTGCATGTATTTCTATAAAACACTTCTCATTTTAAAATTAATGAATGCCCAAAAAAATAAATTAATTAATGAAGGTCTCACTGTACAAAATAAGAATTGAGGGAAAAGGAAATACGATATAAATTCACTTAGGAGTAAATCTGAATATTTTTTCATTAACTCCTTAGTATATTTTAATATTAAATAACTTAAGACTAGTTAATTTTAAAGCAAAAACAGTAAATTTCACGTAGCTGTAGATTTTACTTCATCAAATTAAATCCTTTCATATTTACCCAAAATAAACTTTTATTTCCTTTTTCTAAAAGAAAAATCCTTTACTTAATAGGTTACAGCTGGGGTTGCCTTTGACATCTCTATTTAAACCGAACTTCCTTATTCATTTGGGCCCTAATAACTTCACAGACTCCCAATTCTGAGTTTCAACTGGGCTAATACACTAGTAAGGATCACTCTCATCTTCACAATTTTTGGCTTCTCTTCTTAGATTGAAGCTGCTTTGACTATGCAAACCATTCTAATGAAAAATTCATCCAACTTCAACTGCCCTTAATGCTGTACCTGGCAACTGTTTCAGATCTCATTCTCTTTCCTTTAAGCCTTTCACCATCAATCTCAATAGAAGACCTTACCTCCAACTTCTTTCTTTTAGGAAAGAAAAGCTATTCCGAATTTGCTCTGGCTAGGTCTTTTAACATATCTCCATCTTTATAGCTACCAAATCATCTTTCCTTTCATCTCAGAAAAAGTTGTACCTTCTCTCAGATAGTAGTTTCCCCATATGTTCAGTGAATCCTATCTTTCTTCAACAGCTTCAATGTCACTCCTCACTAAGTTCTTCCTTTCTTTCCTATCTTGAGAATACATGTTCATTTGAAACTAATTTGCTCTGGCTTATATATAGTATTTCTCTTAGTAATAAACTATTATATGATTTCTCTAGTAATAAACTTCCTGAATATGCAGTCTACATCAAGTGTTTTTTTTTTTTTCCATTTACTTCCTAATGTCTACTCTCTTCCTTTGAAACTAAAAGTTTTTGAGGGCTTACCACATGGTACTGTACCAGTTTCATCATTTAATAGCTAAATGATTTTTCAAAGATACTTAACCTCTGTTTCCCTATCTATGTATGAAGGTAATAACCTACCTCATAAAAGTGGCTGTGAGAATTAAGTTACATAATTTGTGTAACATGCTTATTCGCAAAGTGTCTCACACACTACCTTCTTCAGTAAATATTAGCTTTTCTCTTTTAAGATCACATAGCAGGTTTAAAAGCTATGATTTGGAACCAGGTATTCTTCCTCCAGGGCTCTTGATCTTATCTACCATTTTACATAGCTATATATAAACTCTACCTGGAGATTCTCCTTCCATCCAGATTTTTATTCAGAAAGTATATTTTTAAATACTGTCAAGAACTCCATCTAATGGACATATCTCAGATTTCATTTCCTAGCTCTTTTTTTGACGTTCTGTCATATTTTATGTTTTCTTCTCAGTGTTTTCTCCAAATAGTTCCCATCATTCCTCATATTTTGTATCATTCTTCCCAAGTCTTGAATTTTGGTTATTTGCTTTTCATGTTCTTCTTTTCAACTTGTATTACCAGTGATGATTCCTGAACCTGGGTATATATTTAACAACTCTCAGCAGCTACCAGCCCCAGGCTTCAACCTCTCTACTAAACTCTGCCCACTCGTCTTCAGGAGCCTTTTCATATGTCTACATTACTCAGTCACATTCAGCCATTACACACACACACACACACACACACACACACACACACACGACCTGTCATATTCTATGCTAGATGTTGGAGATAAGACACTGTCCCTGTTCTTAAAGAGGCTTGCTTTAGCAAGAGAAAAACACAGACACAAAAATAATAATTCAGTGTTATAAATGCTATAATAAATGTGCTAATCTTTTTTAGAACTAGGTCTGTACCAGGAAATTTGTGTTTAACCATAGTATAGTGTTTCAAAGTTGTAACTTTCTAACTACAATAAAAATTTCTAGAGAGCAAATCTTTGGTCAGTATTAGAACATATTATTGCTACTCAAGGAATTCTTTTTGGTTACTCAGCAAGCAGTAGTAAAAAGAAAAACATTCCTAAGGGTTTAAGATAATGTATACTGTATTTTATCTATGTAAATATAAAAAGAATGTAAAATTTAGAGGTGAGTCTCTCATAGTCAATCATTCATTCACTGAATTAACATTTACTTACCAAGTGTCCACTCTGTGCCAGACACAATTCTAAGGCAGTGGGAATACAGCAGCGAATAAGAAAGAAAGTGCCTGCTTTCATGAGTTCAAGAGGGGACAGATAATGAACAAACAAGCAAATTTCAGGTAAGTGCCTTGTAGAAAATAAAACAGGCTTATATGGTTAAGAATAATTGTGGCAAGGGCAACACAACTATAATTCAGAGTGGATGGCCAATGACAGTTTCATTGAGAAGATACTGTTTGAGTGGAGACCTGAAGAATCACAAGCAGGAAATGCCTATGTGGAGATCTCAGGACAATTTCAGCATTGCTTCAGGCAGAGAAAAATCCAAGTGCAAAGGCCCTAAAGTGGGACTGGGTTGGGCTCATTAGAGAAACAGAAGGCAGGCCAGGATGGCTAGATTGGAGTATGTAAGGAGGGAAGAGAGAGGCAGTGTAGACAAGAGCTAGATACATAGGGCTCTGAGGTACATTATTAAGTATGGATTTTATTTTAAATGTTACTTTAAAAGCACACACTTTTAACTATTTTAAAAGTTAAAAGTGTGCGCTATTAAACACATTGAAGAGTTTTTAAGCAAGGAAGTGATATAATTTAATTTTCATTTCTAAAAGACCACTTAGGCTGCTGTGTCGAAAAGGGATTTTAGGGAGGGAAGAGTGGAAGCATGATTAGGGGAGTAGCAGTAAAGATGGAGAGAAGTAGCTGAACCTGGGATATATTCTGGAGACAGTGCTAAGGGACTGGGTGAAGGAAAGAGTGAAAAAAGGAGGAAACAAGGAACAGTAAAAGCTTATAATCCTGTATATTACTATTTAAAGCTCTTCCAGTTATCTTTTTTTTTTAACTCAGTAGACAAAGTAGTAGTGAACACAGTTATCATTGCTTTTGGACTTTACAGAAAATCTTTCCAAGTGTCAAAGGACCAACTTTGAAGACTAGCGTGAAGAGGTAAAAAAGCAGTAAAGAAGTCTTTCATAAGTCCTATACCAATCCACAGAAATGTATCTATTTTAATAGAATTGAACCTTCACGTGAGAAAGAAACATCATCACAAAAATAGTTGACTCTGAGAATTCCCTATTCTTTATCAGACACTGCTGAACATTTACACAACATCTCCTTCCCCTGTCTTCCTTCCTAACAGAATGCAAAAATTTTCAGATATACATTCCTGCACCTGTGACTCAGGGGAAGCTGACTCCATTCCCCCAGTTTCTGAAATAGATCCAATCAGACTAGCCCTACTACTTAAAGCAGGCAGTCAGCAAGCTGTTTCATTACCAGTGTGAGAAGAGATAAATGTTAATCAACTAATTGCTTCCTTAATTGAGGAGGTCTACAAAGAAAAAAAAAATCATATGAACTAAACACTTTTTTAGTAATAGTTGATTTACATTTAGGAATGAGGTCCTTATCTTTTGCTTTGTAACAAACCACCCATGAACCAAAACCAATCTAAGCACCACATGTGAGTAGAAGTGATCTAATGCAGCCAGGAAGGTGGCATTGCTCTGGTGACTGTAATAGTACAAAACCGGCAAGTGAGCCAAATCAGTCCAAAGGAAAGATGTGCATTGGATGCTTAGAAAGAGCGTTTTTTCCCTCTCTCCTCTGCTGGACGTGAACAAGTAAGAATTTAATCTGAACTGCCAGAGCAAGTATCTTACAGTCATGAGAGGCACACGAGTAGAAGTAAGATATATAAAGAAACAGAACCCTGATAACATCATTGAGATGATTATAGTATGCTAAAAAGCTTATCTTTCTTCCAATTATAGAAAAATAAATATCCTTCCTTTAATAAAGCCAGTATGAAGAAAGGTTTTCTGTTTCTGGTAACCAAAATTATCCTGATATATCAAGTAAAAATACTGGTAATATAAAACTGAGACATAACAGTTATTAAAGAAAGGCAGAATGTGTAAAAGTTGTTTTCAGAGTGACTTTTTTCCAACAATGGATCCTTTTCTCCCCCCAAATGACATTATATTCATTTACCAATGCAAAATATAAGAGTGGTGGCAAAGCAGGGGTGGGACAATCGGAGTTACTGTCCTCTCCATGCTCCAACGTCTATACCCCAACCCCATCCTATATGGAAACGCATTAAGGACCTTTCAGCACAGTGTGAAAAACTGCTTCTTAAAAATATATTCCTAACATGAGAAGTTGCTGTTATGAAAAAACTCATGCCTTTTATTTGCAGACGATTTAGCCTTTGACAATTTATTAAGCATTAACTATGTCCCCAGTGCTAAGAACTTTACAAGCCTCCTCTTTCATTCATTCAATAAACACATCATAGGATTCTTACAAAACCTGCTCAAAAGCATCTCCTTTTTTTCTCTGGAGCACTTACTTCAGGATAAACTGCATTACAAACTCCCAATGATACTATTATGAGAAAAGTTGGGGAAAAAAAAGCAATTATCACCCAAATGTGTTACAGTCATACAGATTTTTGAAAATAGCTATTAAGATAGAAATACCCTATAGCGATCTTAGATCACAACACATTCACAGAAAAGCTATTTCTATAAATTCAAATCCCCAGACAATATACTCTTCTTACTATTCAATTTCCAAAAATTCTTTAAAAGTGTACACAATTTTGGAACTTTTTAAAACCTAAGTATATTTGTTTATAGAGCAAATTTTGAAGTACATGCTACATAGTATGATGGCAAATGATAAATTTTCCTCACAAGGAATCAAACAGACTAGTCTACCTTCCTTAACTGAAATGTGCCTGCGGTATATCAACAAATCTAAAAGCCCATCCACTAATATGCACAAATATTTTATGTACTACTAAGAAGGAAAAAAATGCCACCAACTAAACCATGATACAATGTTGATTTCGAGACAAACATCAAATTCAGAGATGACAAAAAATGTCTTTCTTAAAACTGATGAAACACAGAAATAACATGAGTATGGAACTTAGTGAACAGAGAAGTAGAAGAGTGGTAAAGAGTATTCTTTTGGTTCCCAGGAAGTTAAATGGGATACTTATGTCTCACTGTCCAAAATCAAATTGATATTCTGCATGGCAAAAATGGGTCTACTCACCCTTCAGCATCAGGATCTAAAATGACAGCCAGCTCTGTTAACACAAGTCCTGCCAAATAATGCTGTTGGCGGAAAGGCACAGACAATTCAAACATATTTGCAATCTTCTGGTCTTGCACATTGGTGGAGAAGCCAGAACTCTGTTTGGGAGTGAGGTAGAACAAAACTATGATAGCTATGCAACAAAACATTCTACAGACAGCATTACAACAAAGATGTGAGCATTATCTGAGAGTGAGGTAAACTTTTTAAGTTTATTTTTATATTACTATTATTAACATTGGAGAGAGTATCTGCTCTTACTTTTGGTATAGGAAACTATGATGAAATAACATTTTTAATTATTTTCAATTTCCTTTTTCTCACATTAAAACTTTTCCTTTATCTGCTTTTTCCTTTATACTTTTAGCTGCTTAATGTTTCAATATCATACTCTGAAGGGAAAAAAGGAACTAAATCTATATGATACATTATGCACTCACTGCTGAGTACACAAGAGAAATATTCATAGTCAAGACTATTGGTTTCCAGAGAAATTTCAAACACTAATGAAGTTGTTTTTCAGGGAAAACACTATCTATAGAAAATTATCATCTTTTGTTTGTTCAGTCACTGAGTTTTTAAAAGTTTTTTAATACTACAAAATAGCAATCCCAAGATATAGTTTAAGGCAAGAATGTCCTCAACCTCATCACCCTTTAATTCATATTCAAGACCACCCACGTGAGGTTTCTTAGAAGAACAGACTTCAGTTTTCTCTATGGAGAAATCATCTTCCTAGTAAGTATATAAAACTATTCTTGCCCCCACCTCCCAAAGAGTGATGTCTCTGTCATCTATTAGAATCTGAAAATTATGCAGTTAGATGAGAAAGTAGGGAAAAAGACAATGGAAGAAATTCTATTAATTTCTTGGCTGAATGAGATGTTTAGCAGGGAGTCAGATGTAAACAAATGTGTTTCATTAAACGTTTTAGGAACTGTACCTATGATTAATTTGTCCTTGACTGTGCAGCCACATCTTTGACAGAGGATGGGGGAAGAGAGCAAAAGACTAGCCTCATTCGTTATTGGAAGAAGTGTGTCCTAGCCAGGTAAAAGTATGTGGAAATAGGCTGACCCTTAAGTATTTTTGCAAAGGAAAAATAAAAAGTTGTGGGTGTTCTCTGATGTTTTCTAATCTTTCTAAGTAAAGTTTAAAATCTTTATCAAGCATCTGAGATTGATCTAGCATAGGGAATTACTTTCAGGAATTAAATATCTCAAAAATAAACTTACAAAGAGTTCAGATCAACTTTGACTTCAGACATTAAGAACCTAAGGAAGTAGCTTGTTTGCCTTAGGAATTATATAGCAAAAAGATGTTTCACTAGGAGGGAACATCCAGGCTTCTCTGATACGAAAATCACAAAATCCCTTCATTTCAGTCTGTATGACAGGACACATAATGATGGCTACGATAACCCTTTGTCATCTTTAGAGCAACTACTAGGCACCCTGTGAAAACCCATAAACACCCATCTAGTTTCCTTTGGGTTCTCTGGATACAAGAGAGGCAGGTAGGGCTTTGCCAGGACTGCACTGCAGTTTGACTTCTTCCTCTGCTAAATTATGCTTCATTCCCCTTCCTTTCACAGGAATTGACACCTAATAAACACCTTGTCCCCCAAACTCAGTCTGTGTCTCTCAAAAAAACCCAACTTGTGAAAACATCAGGTGAATTTGTGTAGTTGAATTCATTCCCTTGTGCATGAATTGGTAAGAAGGATACAACAAAGTAGTTAGAACTTGGGCCCTAGAATAAAGACAACATATCCCATGGTTCAAAGCCTAGCTCTGCCAGCTTTTACTTTGTGACCCTGGGTTAAGTTTCTGACTTTTCTGTGTTTCAGTTTTTTCACCGGTAAAACGGGGATAATAGAACTTACCTCCTAGAGTTGCTGTGAGCAGTAAATGATTAATACTTACAAAGCGCTTAATCATTTAATACTTATAAAGCACTTAGTATGGAGCCTATCACACAGCTATTATTCAAGTGTTACTTTTCACTTTTTCCACTATTTAGAATGCTTTTTCCATAAATGTGGACTTTAAAAATATTTTTTTCATATATTTTGCATACCTGAGATGTTGCAGAAGAAACAGAAGGTGATGGTGATGCAGGTGGGGTTAGCAGGCTGCAGGGTAAGTTTAAGGTAACATAGTGCTCATGGCTGCAAATGATTCGCAGAAAATCCAGCCTCAAGGACACCAAGACACTTGGAGTTGGCAATGAATAAAGCTTTGAAGACACCTTGTAAGCATTGTATAAATAAGAAAACACCAATTGAACACACCATTTCTTTAATACCAACACCAGAATGATGGATTAAAGAATTAAAGAAGAGTACTCAGTGGGCAGTTTTGGGGTTTGTGGTTTAAATAACAGTATCAGCTTTTTCCAGAGTTACTGCTAAAATAAATATGTGGAACTACTAGATTTACTGTATAAATCTACTGACAAGGTGCATTCTTAAAGCCACATTCTTATATTTCCAATATGGCATTAATAGTTTCACTTCTCAAAGATACACTTTATGAAGAAAAAGTATACCACCAAAATAACTTTATAAAAGAAATTATCCATTCTTTTTACAGCACCTTGTGTTAACCTATATTTATAACTGTCTATTTTCTCAAATACACCATTAGCTACTTAAAGAGACATATATAAACTGATTTATTTTAATAGTTTTAGCATCCCTAGAGTCTAGTTTAATGTTTGGCAAATGTAGGAGGCCAATGTTTGAAGAATAAAGACAGAACAGGTTTTGAGAGAATACATGAAATTTCAGAGAAAAAGTAAAAATAATACATAGTGTTGCAAATACTTGCAAATAGATCAGTGCCCACACACAATTTTAACATCTCTATTAAAAGAAACATACAATAATGGCATCCAATAAAACAGATCTTCAAAATTCTAAGTACTAGACTGCCATATAGCACTTTTAACCAGTAGTTCCCCAAAACTAATCTGTAGACCAGCAGGGAAATACTTTATAAGCACTGTTTCCCACACTTCCCACCCCAAACATGAGGATTCAAACTCCTCAATAATGCTGGATGGGACACAGAGATCTGTATATTTTTAAAGCTCCTTTAAAAGGTAATTCTAAGATGATTATATAGCTTACTACCCAAATGGTCTATAAGGACAAATAACTAATGTCTTCTAAAAGCCAGGTTTCATTAATCAGTTGATAAAAAATTTAAAACACAACCAGCTGTTTGTAGAAAAGTTCCAGGATACTTTTAGTTTAGAAAAAGCAAGATAAATGATATTTGAGACTTGGGTAAACATCTACCTATGATTCTAAACTCTACAATGTCTAGGGCTTCATCATGAAGAATATATGGCAAAATGCAGCTGCTTTAAAAATCACTTAAGACAGAAAAGGTTGGTTTCGCGGTTCAATCAGTAGAAATGCTACTCTTGCATGGCATTTCGGGGCTGCTTTACCTTTAGCCTACTGACTTGATGGTATACTTCTGAATGGGAATTAAAGAGTCTTGAGTGGGCCAGCATAACTCAAGGAAAAGCCAGCTGTATTGACAGCTGCTTACCATAGTTCTGTGTCCTGACAACTGTATTTATTTTTTGCCTTACTAATATAAATATGCCACTTCTTAAAAACATCACTATATAAATGTGTTCTTGAAAATCTCTTAGCTCCAGCCCTAAAAGAGCAAACACAGCGTTTAAATTATTTCATTACTAATTATACATTACCTGTTTATAGCAGGTCTTTATAAGGTTAAAGACAAATCCTCTATCCATAACAGACAACAGATCATTGAGAAAAAATGCAAGGCTTGTGTTGAGTCTCTCAACCATTTCTATGTCCTGGGAAACAAAATAATAGGAAAAACAAAAGTATGAGAGTTTAATGTGTGCTTGAAAGACAGATTTAGTTTAAAAAAATAAGTTATCATTACCTTCTGAAACCGTGAAACTATATCACTGCCAATTGTGCTGACAAGAGCAGCAATGTCATCCATGAAACGTTCTGGAAAACGACTTTTCCTTGGTGCATCAAGTTTATCATTAAAGAATAAATGGTGTACCATACTCTTTACCTGAAAAAAGAAAAAGCCATTAGTTTAATTTCTTATGGATGTAATTAACAGTTACAGAGACTCTAAACATTAGGGCTATTTTTTTTTCAACATAGCATGTGATTTAATAGATGGCTAAAATACTTTTAACTCCTAAAATATTTTGAAAAAGTTCCCTACAATATTTTGTAAGCTCTAGAGAAATATCAAACACAATACAACTCAATCTCTGTATCACCTTCATAAAATTATCCTGGCTATCAATGGGAAAAAAATTCTGGAAATGTCCACAGAAAAAAAAATTTCATTTTAAAATTATTGTAAATTAAATCTTTCCAAGACTCAACAATTGTACCATTCCATGTCCCCCTGGCTGTCAGCTTTGAGAAGTTAGAAACTTTGACTGCATGGAGTATCTTTAGCACCTAGCATCTCATGGCATATGGTGGGTGTACATTAAATACTGACGACTAGCTGTTAAGAATAAAATGTTAGGTAAAAATTAAAGTGATTTCAATTTACAAAATGCTTTTAGATATAGATTCTTATCACAACAATGTATTAACAGTAATAAAGAATTTTAAATTCTGGGAAATTAATGACAAGGTTTTGCAGTTGATAAATAGCAGAGCCAGGTCAAACTGCACCCTTTTGACTATTTTATGTTTAAGAAATCTGAACATATATGTAAGACTATTAAAAAAAAAGTCAAATTACTATTTTGATCTTATATTAAAAGCACATGAATTACAACTTGATGTTTATTCTCCAGGGGAAAAAGATGAGCTGACTATCGTTACATAGGGTCCCTGATTTATTTCTTTGTAGATCAGCAAATCTCTAGAAGAAATGTTTTTTTTTTTTAAATGTTTTGCTGAAGTATAGTTGATTTACAATGTTGTGTTAATTTCTGGTTACAGCAAAGTGATTCAGATATATGTATATTCTTTTTCATATTCTTTCCCATTATGGTTTGTTACAGGATACTGAACATAGTTCCCTGTGCTATACAGTAGGACCTTGTTTATTTATTTTATATACAGTACTTTGTATCTGCTAATCCCAAACTCCTAACTTATCCCTCTCCCACCCCTTTTCCCTTTGGTAACCATAATTTTGTTTTCTATGAGTGAGTCTTCTCTATTTTGTCAATAAGTTCATTTGTATCATATTTTAGATTCCACATATAAGTGATATCATGATATTTGACTTTCTCTTTCTGACTTACTTCACTTAGTATGATAATCTCTAAGTGCATCCATATTGCTGCAAATGGCATTACTTCATTCTTTTTTATGGCTGAATAGCACTCCAATGTATATATATATATATACCATATCTTCTTTAGCCATTCATCCGTTGATGGACATTTAGGTTGCTTCCATGTCCTGGCTACTGTAAATTGTAAATTAAATCTTTCCATCTAACTTTTCAAATTAGATTTTTCTCTGGATATATGCCCGGGAGTGGTATTGCTGGATCATATAGTAATTCTAGTTTTAGTTTTTTAAGGAATTTCCCTACTGTACTCGATAGTGGCTGCAACAATTTACATTCCCACCAAAAGTGTAGGAGGATTTCCATTCTCCACACCCTTTCCAGCATTTATCATTTGTAGGCTTTTTAATGATGGCCATTCTGACTGATGTGAAGTGATACCTCATTGTAGTTTTAATTTGCAGAAGAAATGTCTTCTTATCCTCAATATAAGTAACATTCAACACTGAGAATGACTATGGCATTGTTTCTTTCTTTTTCTGTCTCTTTTTTGTTGCTGTTTTGCTCTCCTTTGTTTCTTATTTATTATTTTACACAATTTTTTTGAAGAAAAAGTTTCAACGATTTCAGCTTTCTAGAAGCTAGAGACGAAGGTCCCTAGTGCCAGAATGCCTGAGTTTGAATAACAGCTGGGCTATCTACAAGCTGTGTATATTTTAAAAAGTTACTTCATCTCTCTGTGCCTTGGTATTCCCTAGCCCATAGGTCTGTGTCACCATATTATATGTACTTAATAAATGTATTACTGCTTTTGTGTATGTATGTGTTTATGCTATGTGTATACATATTTATTAAAATATTAATTCATTTATTTGTTTTTAATATCATTTACTGAATTAAGCAAAAAGCGTTGTTGTTTTTTATTGCTGTGACTGGCATTTCCCCAAGAGCTTTCTAACCATAAAAGCAGTGGGTATCTATAAAGCTCTTTCTATCTAGTATGAAATCAATAGTACTGCCATTATACACTAGCATGTTCAGACTAAGAAAGAACGTATCACAGGCTTCCTTTAAAAAGATAGCTAGCTTCTCCAATTATCCCTAAAAATATAGTTAAAATTAGCTTTATAATGCCATTTAAATTGTGCTGATTGTCCACAGTGTTTATGTAGAGATGTAGCAAAGGTAATTTTGTCTTGGAGGCACATGTAAAACCAGAAGATGGGCAACAGAAAAAGATTTCCAGGATAAAATAATGAGCTAACACAAAAGTGTTTAATAAGAAAAGCAATATTAAAGAATGTGTTTGGTTTGCTCACCATTAACTCAAAAAAGAACCAGGCTTGTTGCAAAGCTGATTCCCGAACGCTGCCACTGCAAACAACCCACTGCAAAGCCAGCTCCTCATGAAAAAGCTATCCAGAAGTAAATACAAAGTTATTATCAATGTCAGGTCTGCTGATAACACAAACCAAATAATAATGCAACTACAAATGAAGATATAATGAGAATAAGCAAAATAAGGCATGAGAACCATTCAATGATGCAGTGAGGACACCCATTAACGAAACGGCTATTTATATATGTAAGACAGTGGCATGTTGAACAGCTGAAAAAATTACATGTTATCTTGCAGTAAAATGTAATTTTAAAGGACAGGTGGGAAATAGCCTCCTAAATTGTACCTACAAACAGAAACCAGACCGAATACTCATAGTTACAAATAAATTCTGGCTTGTGCCTTACATACATATTTCAACATATGCAAATACATTCATGAACTTTGCTGGTACAATTTAGGAAATATTTTTAAAAATTTAAACTTTTATATCAGCCATTAATTTTCAAGTTTTCAGGTATTTAAAGTTTTATTATTAAAATAGCAGAAATTTCCTGCCTTATAATGGATATACATACAAAGCATTTCCAAAATAGCGTATATTAATATGAAAAAGGACTAACAAAACTGTGCATAAGGGAAGCAAATCAACAGATCTTACTAAGAGTGATAATTTTTCTAACTCATCTTCCTTTCCCTGGAGATTTAAAACACAAAACAGAAGCAGTTACAGAAACAGAATTGAGTTGATACATTTTTTTGGTACTAAAATTTGAGGATCAAATTTAATTCACTAAACTCTAAAAACAGTCATCTGCAAAGATATAAACATTATAATAATGTAAAAGAGTCTGCAATGGAAAGGTATGCCCAACAAGGCATCAGACGAGCAATGCCTGCTCAAATGTATTTTTAAAAACAGTGCAATTATCGTAACATCTCATACTGGTTATGTAAAGAAACCTTACATCTACTTAATTGTTGGAATTATTTTCCCCCTACGTGGATCATCTTCATATGAATCTACCTTTTTAGTTGGTAAGCGTCCCGTTAATGTTTGTAAGAAACTTGACGTCTCTGTGTGCGAAGACATACGATTACAACTTCGATCCATAGCCTATGGAGTGAAGATGAATGAATGACGAGATAACATTAAAGTCTGCTATGGATGACTTTGCAGCTCAAGGATTACATACAATTCTGCAGAACGATTTTATTGTTCATCCCACTTTCACCATTTCAAGTTGCTTTAATGACAATGCAATAGAAGTATCAAAATGGCTTCTATATATTTTATCTTTAAAAGATAAGTATTTTAATTATATAAATACAGAGTGCTGCAAAGAATGAAACTTTTATCTGTGTGATCTATACACATGCATGTATCTAGTAAGAAAATGTAAAAAGTAAAAACATACTTCTCACTGGTCTTGGACCAAAAAGAGAAATCAAGAATTTTATATTTAATTAAAAAAATTAAAAGTGTAGAATGGTTTCCTTCCTGCTTCACCATCGTGAAAAATTATGATTCAGGTATGCTGTGTACTATATTAAATATAAATCATTTATAATAATAAATCTGCAATTAAATTTTTTCTTCAAGGACGAGAGCATTTTCCTCCAAAGCCAATACACAGATGAGAAGTATATTTTGAGGAATCATGCAGTATTAGCTGTCAAGCAACTAGATTTAAGCAAGCAAAACCTAGTACAAATAAGTTACAACAAATTTCATACTTTGCAACACAGTACAGATTAAAACAGATTTTTGCTTCTGGTACTTAATCTTACAATATGGGGATTATGTACTGTTCACATTTAATTTCAGCTTATTACCATATTTCTAGTCAGTGATTATGAAGAAAATGACAAGACAGTAAATGCTAAATGACAATGATACAATAGCTACACTTTAAACGAAAAGCAAATGGAAAACTGTCAGGTTTTTTCCACACAAAAATTTTTTAAATTCCTACTGAAGATGCACTATCCCAAAAGTAGAAATTGTTATCAAAGCCATCAATTGCATAAACAGCAGGCACTGAAACATCAATGGGGTGTACAAGGAGGGAAGGAGAAGGAGACAGGAAATAGGAAAGGAGAGTATTACTGGTGCAATTGGTGGTATTCATGCATAGCAGTTGGAAAATGTGCTAAGTAAACAAAAATACACACTTTTTAATGATTAACAAGCAAGCCACTGAAATCACAGTATATACTAAAAAGTAATGTTCTAAAGGGAAACATCAGCAGCCAATAAAGAAACCTCTAATATAAACACCACCTGTGTTGATTCTGCACTTGGACTGGGGTTGGATCCCCATGGGGCAGCTTTTGGACCACCAGTGTTAACCCAGGAATTGGAGCGATCTAAACCCTAAGCATATAATAGAAAGCAGTTGGCAAGGAAAGAAATATTACATGTGGCATGCTATATTCTTAAAGAAATCCAGATTTTCCAATGCAAACATGTTTTTAATTAGTACTGTTAAAGCAACCAAAATTTTTAGGCATCTATAGAATATTAGTTCATCAAAATTATCTTATTACATAATATTTTAAAAATCACAAAGAAAATTAAGTACAGCATTTAAAGGTAATTTCTCTTTATGTAAAGGGATCACCTTGAAGTATCAACAACTAAAGTTTCCACAGCAGCATCCCCCCCAAACTCTCTTTAAAGATGATACAAGCTAGCAACAATTTCCTCTAATTTTAATTAGGGTTTAAAAGAAAAAACAAACAAAAAAACGGAAGAAAAACTTTTCAATCTTGTCTTTAGACTTTAATTTTATTCCATCTGTCATAAATGAAAACTTCTGTGTAGCAATACTCCATAATTCTATCTGAACTTGCCTCCTCTTTTAGGGACCAATAAGAAAAATTAAGTAAAAATTTAAGAAACAAAAAGATGCCCGATATTTGCTCCTTTCTAAAAATGATGGTAGATTTGGAGTTTTGTTCAGTCTTATTGTGCTTGTTGAAATTAAACATAATGGGCTACTATTTTATATAAAAATTTTAAGGAAAAACATTATGCTGGGGCTGTCTGTAGGAATTATATCTTCATCATCACTATCGTTAATTTGAAGTTAATTTAATACACTATTAATGTGTATGACCAGAAGTGGATTACGTCTGTCTTCTCTGAGAGAGGTTATTATGATCCCAGGTAAAGGGAACTGAGGCTTTACCTCAGTTTCTTAAAACTGACTGATCATTAGAATCACCTGAAATGTAAAATTCAGATTCTGGACCCTACCCCCAGAAATCCTGATTCAGCAATCTGGGCTGGGCCCTGGGAATCTACTAACAGAAGTTAGCAAGGTGTAAGAGATTTTTAGAGGGCTACTAAAGACAACATGACAACTAAAAACATTAGGGCCTGAGTATGAACCCAAACCAGAAAGCACCAAAGAAGGATAGGTAAAAGAAAAGAGTAAACAATAGTAATCAACTCTATGTAGGCATTCGTACCACCTGGGAAGGTTAAGGACCACCACCACCACAAACGTGCAGGGCCCTACCTCTAAACAGTTAAATAAGAATCTCTGCGAGTGCGGCCGGCCCATGCATCAATATTATGGGAAGGGAAGGGGAAGGAAAAGGGAGGGAAGGAGGAAAAGTGGGGAGAAGGAGAGGGCAGGAGGAAGGAGGGAAGACAAACTACTAGCTCTCAAGGGCTTAGCTTTTAGGGGGAATATTTCTCCTCCTTTTTTCCTTATTTTTTCCAAAAATACAGAGAAGTTGAAATGATGATACAATAACAACCTATTTCCCCTCATTTTTGACACAATGTGTAAGATGAGAGTTAAAGTTCAAATCCAGGTTCTACTGCTTACTACCTGTAACACCTAAGGTAAGTTACCTGATCTCTTTTTCAGTTTCTTAGCTACAAATTAGGAATAATGATGTGTCTCCCTCATATTGTAAACATCAAAGTAAATAATGGGAGTAAATCACTGAATACAATGCCTCAAATATAGTAAACTCTTAAAAAGTAGTTTTAATAAAAACTTGCCATACATGTTTTTTTTTAAAATGCTTCCTAGCAAAGGAAACTGGGCAATATTCAAATACTCATAAAATTATGTAATCAGTAGATTTGTTTAAAATAAAATACACCATTTTATGAGGTATTAATAAAGATTCCTCAGAACCCCATTATATTATTTCAAATAAAAGCAAATCAGCACACAATACATTTTTCAGATAAGTTAAAACAAAAATTTTCAGTCTCCCAAATTACGTCACTACTCATGTCACAAAAGTAACAAAATACAAGCATCTAATTTCTGCAAAATTACAACTATGTTCTCTCTACCATAAATTTCTACAAAAAGAAAAACAATAACTTTGCTGTACTTTTAAGTTCACTTTTTAACTTCCTGCTTAATAATTTTCTTTAAAACTAAGGCACATGCTAACGGGTAATGTGAGAATAAACAATAAATCTCTTTGTGCCATTAATTATACATTATATCCACAATTCTAAGACTCTGAGCAGTTATAATCACATCAAGTCAAAACTAACTATTTAAAGAAAACCGGTGGCCAATTTATCTGTAAAGCAAATTAGTTCCATAATTTAAATGTCATAAAGCTAAGAATTATATCAAACAGTCCTTAGTTAAGCAAATTCATCACTAATATTTACTAATATAACTATGTTTACGTATCTCCAACTAACAGAAGAGATTAATCAGATGTGTGTACATATGCATGAAAATGTTTTTGTTCTTTTTGCCAAATCTCTGTAACATTATTATTTTGTCCCTTACATGTAGACAGGCTCCTTCCTTGAATAAAGCCCACAGTGTATTTGACTTGACATCAATACTCATGTTTCAATACAAAGATTTGGCTTTATACCCACAAATACTCAGCCTAGTGGATTTAGTAAGCTATGCATACAGTAAGCTCTCAGTTTTTGAAAAATAAGTGAAAAAATAGGAGATGATGCATTAGAAAAAAACTATCAAGGTAAAATTGCACTGGCATTTGATTAAAAGCAATAAAATTCAAATCTGATGTAACTGTATATTTAGATAACTGAATGTTAAAAAAACATTGCTAGGATAAAGAAAAAATCAGTTTTGGCAAAATAATTATGAAAAAAGTCTCACAAATACGGTTTTATAGACACTAGAGTAATAAAAGCCTATAGTCAGTATTTTTGAATTTTAGGAGTTCTGCATTTTGTACTAGGAAATGAAGTCTAACCAAAACTTCCATAAAACCAAATCTCTAAAGATCTTTAAGTATTTAATTAATCCTTATGACAAGAGGGAAATAAAAGCATAATTCAATTTTTTAAAAGCTGTTTAACTCTTGCTAGAGATACTCAAGGCCTACTAACATTCATTCATTGGATAAATATCTTTTGAGCACCTTCCATATGCTGGACATTATAGTTGCTCTGGATACATCAGTGAACAAATATCTCCGCCCTCATGGTGCTTATACTCTAATAAATGGAGACAAACACTAAAAAATAAACATGACAGGTAACTAATTTATATGTTACATTAAAAGGTAGTAAATGTTATGAGTCAAAGAAACAGAGTAAGGGGATGAGAAGTCCCCGGGACAAGGCTGAGGAGAAACACACACTTAAACATTTAAACAAGGTGGTCAGAGTAGACCCCATGGAGAAGGTAGTCCCCTGTGTAAAGACTTAAAGGAGATAAAGGAGTCAGTCATAGGATCTTGCTCAGAGATATGACATAATCCAACTTAAGTTTTGTTTGTTTGTGATTTAAGTTTTTAAAGCAGCATTCTGGCTGCTATGTTGTGAAGTGAGTGTAGGTTGGACACAGGGAAACCATCTTTTAAGGCTATTGCATTAATTCAGGAAAAGATGATCGTAGTTCAGACCAAATGGCAGTACTAGAGGTGGTGAGAAGTGGCTCTACTTTTAACATACATGCAAATCTGAACAAAAGGATTTAGAAAAGGCAGCTGAGTTTAGAATTCTAGAGAGATCTATACTTGAAATATAATTTTTGTGAGATATCAGCATACAGTGATACAACAACAGGACTTCATAAGATCACCAAGTGAGTGAGTGTAGAGAGCAGAGAAAACAAGACAAGAGAAGACAATAAATAAGGACAAAGGCCTGGGGCATTTCCAAATTAAGAGATCAGAAAAAGAAGAATCTACAAAGGAGACAAAAGGTGTAATCAGTAAAGCAAGAGGAAAATCAAGAGAGCGTAGTGCCCTAGAAGCTAAGGAAACAGAATAAATCAACGAGGAAGGAGATTTAACTGCATCAAAAGCTGCTATAAGGTAAAGAAAGCCAAGTGTTGAGACTTAACTTTCAGATTTAAGAACATGGAGAGCATTGGGGGCATTAGAAGGGCAGTAAGGGTGGAAGATCAAAGGAATATGTTTGAAGTAGAGTAATGGGAGTTAAAGAACGGGAGTAAAAGAATTGGAGATAGCAAGTACAGAAAAAACTCTTAAGGAATTCTACTACAAAACGTGGCAGAGAAATGGCGAAGAAGCTACCAGCAGAAACACTAGAGAGGAGATTTTTTTTTAATGGGAGAAATAACAGCATGACTGTATGTGGATGGGTTGACTTAGTAGATGGGGAGAAACTGATGATGTAAGAGAGAGATGAAAGAACTGCTGGAGTGAGGATCTTGAGTAGGTGAAAGGGAGTTGTATACAAACAGAAGGAATGGACTTAAATGGATAGCATATGTATAGCAGAGTTTTAAGTAGTAGGTAGTAGTAGATGATAGTGGGTAGGTAGATGTGATGGTCAAATGTTACAAAAGTTTTCTTCTGATGGCCTCAATTTTCTTTATGAAGTAGGAGATAAAGTGAGAAGGAGGATTGGTGCGGAGCTGTTAGAGGGTTTGAGGTACAAAAGAAGGCATGAAACCTTTTTCTGGGAAAATGGGAAAGTAAATGCAATAAAGAAATATAGTAAAATTGCTTGACAGCATTAAGGGCTCTCTTGAGGTTCATGGCCTTTAATTTCGAATGAGTCCAGTCATCATGGCATTTCTCAAATCATATTTAGCAGCACAGGTGCTGACATGCACAGGCAGTCACCTGAATTCAACTATGGTTTGTGGTTTGGCTAAGCAAGTAAAATAAAGTGAGAGAAAGATAAGGGAATTGACATTTGTTTATAATGGTAATAATTATAATGACTGATCATGGAATTTAAGCTGGCTAAATTGGAAGAAAGAACATTAAGGGCGTGAGGTACAGTAAGTAAAAAGGTCATAGGATCAAGTGACCAGAGGTTGCAGAGCAGAGAAATTGCTGGAGTTGGGGTACTAGACAGAAAAATATGAGCTAATGGTTAGAAAACAGATGCATGAAATTGAGATTATGAGGATTAAGGTTATCCATCATGACAAGACTAAGGGTATGACCATGGCTAAAACAGAGTGAAAGATAAAAATCATTAAAGAAGTTTCTTGAATTTCCAAGCCAATAAAATCAGAATAAATGAAGAGTAGCTATAAATAAACTTCAGATTCCTTATAATTTTTCAATGAGATAAAATTATATACCATTATTATTAGGGATTATGACTAAATGATAGTCCAAAATGAAGGTAGCTATCAAAAATTATGAAACCAAAAAAAAAAACCACTATATAAAAACCATTTAAATAAAATTTGATTAGGACAAGGCCGTATTGTCATAAGACAAAGTCTTATGATGGCTTTCTCAGAAGTTTATATATATCATAATATCAGAAGCAAGTTTACATCATTATTATGTCCCATTTTATGAACCACTTGAAAAAAGGCAAATAATCATTCCAATATACGTACACTTTTGTTCTAAACCGTGATGTTATAATCTATCAAATACATCATATATAAAGGAAAACTCTAGAATTATGCTACATGAAGCATAATGCAAATCTTACAGAAATTAAGAGATGTTTCAAAAGTAGCACCGTGAGGAAAATGGTGTCTGTAGCTCTTTAATAAGAAAATGTCTTATAATTCACAAATGAGATTCATTCTACTGAGGAACTGTATTTACAGTAAGTAAATTATGCTAAGTATTACCTCTATTTACAATGAGAAAAGATCAAGAATGAAGACAAGGATAAAAAAAACCTTCTTTTCCTAGACATGGAAAGATATGTGGGGGGAGAAAAGCTTTCTATTTTGCAGTTCTTATATTACTCAAGTTACTCTGCAGTATCCATGTAAATACATCTGCACAAGATTCTCTCAGAGAGTTCACAAAAAGTGCAAGTTTGTTTAGAGTAACATCTATTTGGATCTTTAAGTTATTGAAATTCATGTTTAATTTATCCTTTAAATTATAAGGCTACAAAATATTTTTTTATCTGTGAGAAATTACTTTAAAAAATATATTTTTGATCTGAGAAATTATTACTTAAAATTACTTTAAAAATTACTTATAAGGTACTTTAAAACGAACAATGCTAACGTTTATTAGAAGCTTCTGAATGCAAAATTTCTGTAACTATATGAATAGATTTAAGTAATTCTGATGTTTGATCAATATTCAAGTATTTCAGGTAACAAGTTCAGATCATTCATAAAAAAAAAAGAAAAAAGTCTATTATAGTTCAGGCTAAGAGTTAAACATAGACCCCAGAACACATTTACTAATTCTTCCTTATATCCTAATTAACAGAGTAAAATGTCAAAGAAAAGTTGGCTATGATTCCATAACAATGGTATCTTCCTCCTTTCCAATAGCAAAAAATCCATTTAGAATGGTTTGGTCAAAACCCAACATAATGCGATTTCTTGGCCTCAGTCTTGTTGTTCTTTTTTCCAGTTTGATTTTCAAACTCTGGGTTATTTTTGTACTTTAACTACAGAAAGGTAATGACTACTTGTTCCTTAAGCATATTGGGGGGGGGGGGGTAATAAAAATGGATGCTTAAATAAAACATAACTGGATCTTATACTGGCTGGCCTCTCCCTTGTTGTCTGGGATAATCATTAACCATGATTAAATAAATCACATTTTTCTAATCCTGATGTACCTTACAAAGAGTTCTGCATGTGAAATGTAGTTCTATAACCAATTAATTGTTAATCATTGTTCTTGACATTTTTGGAGAAGGGAGACTCATATTTTGTCAATAATATGTCCCCACTACATGGCAGTCACAGGTCTCTTTTAATCCCGTAGAAAATCAATCTAATAATTTCTCACATGATGATCATGTGACTGGTCACCCTGGACAAATTTTTGAATTTGGCAGATTTTCTTGAGCAGAGTGCACAAACCAGTTTGCAATAGCAAGCACATTTAATAGAAACATCAAACACTTATGTGTTCACTGACAGAACAGAAACGTACAATTTCTTTCTTATTACTAACTTAAATACATTTTAAAATTAAGAATAAAGTAAAACAACTGGACATTTCTCATTTGTTCATAAATTGAAAACCAAATTTATTAGGCACATGTCTTCAGCTTACCTTACTGCCGATGATTGACCGTACTTCATCATCTGGTGACGTGGGAGTCCCAGATATATCTGGATTACTATTACTAAGGCTCCGAGAACGATTTAAATTAAGGCTTGCAGGTCTCACAGCAGATCTAGCCATTGTGGCATAATGCACTGATCCTCCCAAACCCCCGGAACCTAGAGTTGTATGTAAAATAGCATATAATTAAACAAAATAATCAGGAAAGGACCTGAAAAAATCTCTTCCACTTTACAAAATTCCACAAAGATCATAAATTGCTTTTATTTCTAAATGACAATACTATAAATAAGCAAAGCACTCCAGAACTAATGATAGCTATACAAAGATAATTTATTTTACAGCAGCTGACAAAACCATGTGAATTATAAGTACAATCATTATCTCCTCAATGTTTCTATGATTATATATTACATATCCAAAAAAAACCAAAGTAATAAGAAACATATACAAACATTATCTTCACTTATATATGAGGGTATCTAGGACCTAAAATGCTCCAGCTAATATTTTTTCCTTTTTTCCCACCCTCCTGCTCTGCCTCTTGATACACAGTCACTGAGAGAGAGAGCCACTTTACTGCCAGTATCTCTTAAATGAAACTATGGCTTATATCACTATCTTCATCAGCGACAATTTTAACTATAACAAAATGACATCTTTATAATATACATACATAAATATATACTAAAGCTAATTCTCCGAGGAGCCCGGTTATACAAAAAAAGCAAAGAATCCCTTTTTTGTCTGACACCATCATTCAGCCAGGATCTATGAACATAAAATACCCTACAACTGTATCTCCATTTTTCTTATTTAAAGAAATCTGAGTGTCATATGGGCAAATGACATACACCTGGCAACTAGTTAATTTATAATCCTCAGGTCAGCATGAAAAAAAAAAAAAGACACTCTGCAAAATCTGTGAAATTCTAATCCTGTACTGAACGAAACAGTAAACAGAGCAGCATTATATATGGTCCACAATCACTTATATACTCAGAGACTCAAGTACTATAATTTTAGAAATCGAGATAGGAAATTATGAATAAGACTGTAAGAGTCAATTAGTTCTCTTTCTGCAATTAAGAATTAAATGTGTTAAAACTTAGATTACTATTATGCCTAGTTTTCAGAGTGATTGTCATAATTACTTGTCACCACTATTAATGTTAACACTGACAACAGCTTTGAAAAGAGCACTTACCATTATCACTAGTGATGAATGATGACTCATACAAATATGTAGACAGGTTGAAAGGTATGCACAACATAATCATTAACCGACCAACTGAACAACTAAAGAGTGACTCAAACTACTCCCTCACCACCCACTACCACCAATGTCACATAAAACACAAGTGAGTGACTACTTTGGGCTCTAATATTCAGAAAGGCTATATTATTTTATTGACCATGAAGAGATCAGAACTTTTCTAGAGGATAATCTTTTATATTATTGTGGGTTTCACAAGGTTATCAGGAAACTACTGAGCCACGATTATTTCTTCTTTAATGTTCAATAACACACTGAATAACAAATACAACATTCTATTTATCTTATCTTAACAAGGAATGATAAAATGCTTCCAGAGACATAAGTTATTTTCAAGGTTCACTGCCAAAAATTAATTCAACCAAGATCTCTCTAATTCAGTTTAAAGGAAGCTGTATAAATAATGATGATTTAAAATGTAACCTATTTATCCTTTTAACTCCAGTACCTAGCATAGTCCATGGCACTTAGCAGGCATTCAACAAATGTTTGCTGTTGAATAAATGCATCACACCATGGACTACAAGATTATTTCAATCCTGCTATGAACACATAATCTATGCAAGACAGTTCCTTAGTAAGAAGAATAAAATACCTGGTGATGGTGAATTAGGGTAAGTATTTGGTAGGCGAAAAACATAATAGATATATGATGCAAGAAGGCTGTTTCTGCCATGCTGGTCATGATTTCCTTCCAAGTTTTTGTGAAGCCGATTTATAATTGATGCCATGGCTTCAAACGATGCTTGACCTAGATTAACTTTTAAGAAGGAGGAAAATATTTTTGCATTAACTTTTTTAGACTGTAAGTTCCAAAAAGATCAAGGTTTTGCCTTCACTTATGCACTAAGTATAGTGACTACACACAGTAAGTGTATAAAGATGATATTTGATATTAATTTTATATCTATTTATGATATTGTATTAACTGAATCAAAAATATTTTTCTCAAAATGAGAAAAAACTAATTTTAATAATTTAACATGAAAATTATGTGGTTTTGCTTAGTCAAAAAAAAAATCATCAAACAGCTACCCACTATTTTGTAAAACAAAACAAAGCACACAGTAAGAAAAAAAATCTATCTTGTATATAACCTTTGAGAAGTAGCATTTTAAAGATGACTCTGAGAAACTAAATACCATACACTAAGCATGTTACTTTTGTTTAAAAAATAAAGATTAACAATAAAAGTGGATTATTAAAAATATTAACTTAATAAGAAAAGAGTTGATAAGCAACTTAACTGAAATGAGTAACTCTGTAAAAGGATTAGAAGGAAAAAAGGGTAGAAAACCAGGTTGAGGTAAGACTATAGCACATTAAATGCCAGGCTAAGTAAAACCTACCCAGCCATTCAAGCCAGTATTTAACAAGAATTTTGCGAAGACTGGGAAATTCTGGTAGCACAATGAATAAATGGATAATCCAAACAGCCATTCTGAGCAATAGAGCCTCAGATTTTATGATTTATTTAATCAAGACAGGAATTTATGAACAGATAATGAGGCCAATTAAGTTTTCCTGAAAGTGGAATAATCAGATGGAGTGGTCATTTAGGAAGATTAATCTATATACACAGAACTAGAGAAACTAGAGACAGAGAAACCTAAGTAGGGTTTAGCAATCCAACCTGTGTTCCCAGTTGACTCCTTTTCCTTTTCCTCATAGTAGCTATTCCAAACCATCAGAATCCTTCTCAAAACTAGGTCCACTTTACTCCTTCTCAGCAAATCTTGCTTTTTATCTCACAGTAGAAATTTATAAAGCATCAAAGTCCTGAAGTTTTTACTATACATTTATTAGAATCTGAAACAATTTTTACTTCCTTTCCAAAGGAAGCAGTGTTCGTCTCTTATATAAGAATGATCTATCCACCTTCATTTTTGTCCTACAAGCTTACTTCATTAATTAAACCCTTCACACCTCAATATAGATTCTCAAAGCATATAAACATGCTCAAATCTCTCCATTCTTAAACCTAATCAACCTTGCTTCCTCTTCTAACTAAATTTCTCAAAATAGTATACGCTTTTTGTATCCCTTTTGTATCTACTGTTCATTACTTAATTCTCTGTAATCTGGTTTCTACTTTCACTATTTGACCAAAACTATTCTTGTTAATTTCACCAGTGGACACTTCTTCTGTAAGAAGAAGAGTGGGATTCTGGAATCAGTTGCTTGGGTTTGAATTCTTAGGTAAATTTTTAAGTGTATTTTCATCATTTTACTCATGAGATCATGAAATTCATACCTATACCTAGAGTTGTAAAGACCATACGTTAATATAAAGTACATACCACAATTTCTGGCACAAAGGAAGTGTTATGGAAATGTTTGTTACTACTGTTATTATTTTACTTATACAACCTACAAAAATGAACACTGTTAACTTTTTTTTCTTAAAACCTTCTCTGACTTCGATAACATTCTTCTCTACAACATCTCTTCAATCTCTCTTAAACCACCCTCTCTTTTCTATCCCACTATCACTGTCTTTTATCAGGACCACACAGTTTTTTGTACAAAATTCAAGATTTCAAATCTGTCTTCCTGCCTCTAGATTATCTCACTTTCAATCTATCTCCACGCAAAACCATCCTTACAAAAGCCAAACTGGGTCACATTACTTCTCTAATTAAGACCAAACCCTTCAAAGACCATTGATTCTTTACAGAATAATAGTTCAATTTCCTAATGTGTCAAGGACCCTACTTCATCTCCCCTACCACCAATATCATCTCTAATCACTAACCCTCTAATTTATAATTAATTACTTATAATTCCCCTGAAATTTCCAGATTAGTTTATCTGTTTGTGTACTATACACATACTGTTTCATCTCCCTGGGCTAGTTATTTACCTGTCAAATCCTACTCATCTTTAAATGCTCAATCCAAGAATTACTTCCACTTACAAGTCTCCCTAAAAAAATCTCAAGGAGTTGAATACTCCTCTCCCTTGTGCCACCACTTAATATGAAATTTCTACAACAAGTTAGCTGGAATTTCTTACAAGCTCAACTACTTTGCAGGATCTGGGTGGAAGCCGTTAGCAAAAGTAAAGGGATAAATCTTGGAAAAAAGACAGGAAACAAGAACACCTCTCCTTCCAGAACAACTCACAAGAAAAAGATAGAGGTTTTGAACTAATGAAGAAAAATAATAGCTATATTAAATAAAGGAGAGCGGATGAGTGAAAAATGTAAATTATAAATCAGGTAAAACACAGTATGATTTATTGGTTGCATGTTTTCTTAACTAGTCTATGAGATCCTTAAAATCAGGAACCATGCCTTGGTCAGTGTCTATCAGTGTATAGAACACATTAAGTGCTTCATAAATATTTGGTAAGTGAATAAATAAATTTGTTTTCATGATTTGGGTAGGGTCTATAAGACACATTTTATAGAAACAAACAAAAGAAAGTTTTCATTTTCCAGCATTAGAAACAAATATGTAACAATACCCTCCCCCCCGCCCCGCCCCAAATCAAACACAGTCCTTATAGAGATACCAAATAGACATCATGGTTCTATTTCTATAAAAGTCAGAAATGTCAAATGATAAATTTCATGATTCCCCAAACACAGGTAAATTACCTATTTGGCCAGCAATGACAGGAGGTCTAACAACTAAAAGTATCAGTTTATCAAGCAGAAGATGAAGAAATCGGACCACTGGTTCCAACTGAGATGAATTCAATGCTGAAATACTGCTCTTCAATTCATTCTCTAAGTTATTTTCCATGATTCGCATGTCTCCAATTCGGACTGGGAACATGTGTTCATCCAGAGCATTCACCAGAGCAAAAAACTTATCAAGATAAGGATCCTAAAACAAAGAATGAACAGAGGCACTAGACGATTATAACTCTGTACATTCCCCAAACTATGGACCACCGATACCTCATATTAATTGATAATACAAAAAAGTACACATTAGTCTAAAAAAACATTGTTTCCAATTAAATACTACATCTACACCCATCTATTATTATAAAGTAGCCACTTCAAATACTATTGATTACTCAAAAAAATCTATTGATATTAGGATTTTTTTTTCCCCACTGTGAGTCTGCCTTATTGTTTTAAAGCTCAATTATTATGGCAGGTGTCTTAGTAACATACCTCTGCCCAATATCAATTTATTACCTCTTAACTCCATCCAAATCCACCACCTTTTCCACATTTTGTAATCCTGGAGCTAGACTCTTCCAACTACATATGTCCTTTGTCAGCTGGCTTGTGGTAGGCTCTGACAACAGAGGGTATGGAAAACAGCCTGCTAGGCTTGAGGAGTTAGAAGCGAATCTTCTTCCTATTTGCTTTCCTGATGGTGGTGAGTAGATGTGCACATTATGGCTCAGCAGTGAGGGATGTGGACAGCAGTGGTCCCACAGCAGGTGCCCTCTACCAAGTCTCCTCAATACCACAGCATGGCAGGCACTGTGTTCCTGTGGCAGCAGTGTCCTCTCCTCAGAGGTCTGATTCTCATCCTTCAAGATCTTCTAAGTTTCTAAGTTCCTTCCTCCCTTATCACTTTTGCAATTGCTATCTTGTTTACACTCAGAATTCTCTTTTAACCCATTTAGTAGTGAATCACCTTTAACCTGGTTAACAATTATTTATTCACATAATTTCTCCACTCAAATTGCTGTCAGTTTCCATATCCTGACTAAATCCTAACTGCTATTATCTAACCTCCTTCTATACTGACTGAACCACAATCTTATTCAAAGCAGTATTGTGCCTGCTCTTCGAGCCTCCTTTATACCTATAGATGACTGTGTGCTATTGTTCTGACCAATGAAATGTGAGAAAAAGTCTACTGACACTCTAGGAAGACTTTTACTTAGTTAACAATGAAAATAAACTTTAAGAAAAGGTAGTAATGCTAAACAGCTTCACATTTATAATTTTAATATTGTTCTAAGTTCATATGTTTTATTATTTTTTTAAGATTATTTATTTATTTATTTATTTATTTATTTATTTTTGGCTGCGCTGGGTCTTTGCTGCTGTGCACAGGCTTTCTCTAGTTGTGGTGAGCGGGGGGCTACTCTTCATTGCAGTGCGTGGGTTTCTCATTGCAGTGGCTTCTCTTGTTGCAGAGCACAGGCTCTAGGCAAGCGGGTTTCAGTAGTTGCAGCAGCACATGGGCTCAGCAGTTGTGGCTCTCGGGCTCTAGAGCTCAGGCTCAGTAGTTCTGGAGCACGGGCTCAGTTGCTCCGTGGCATGTGGGATTTTCCTGGAGCAGGGATGCTCTGACCCGTGTGCTCTGAATTGGCAGGCAGATTCTTAACCACTGTGCCACCAGGGAAGCCCTAAGTTCATATGTTTTAAATGAATAAAAAGTTATACTGAATTCTAACTATATAGCCAGTAAATTTCAAAGAGCTACAAGCAAAACATCATAAAAAAATTCATTGTCAATTGATCCTTTAAAAAAGATTATAATAGATGATAAAGTTATATTACATAGTTATAAAATTTATAAACTTCTGAGTTTCAGTCATCAGGACTGTGAAGGTCAGGGTGCTACCCACTAGACACTTCTACTCTACCCTCCCTACATTCTATAGATTCTAAATCATCTATGTGAAATATTTTTACCCCAAATCCTTCTTTGTTACATTAAGACAATACATATATCTGCCTCCATAAAAACAAAGTCAGGAGTAAAAGACAAATATATTACCAACACTACAAAAAGAGAAAACTAACAGCAATCACAGGATTCAAAAAAACATGAAAAATAATGTACTTGTACACTTAAGAAGATATTATGTGATATTAAGAATAATTTTATTAAGGGAAAAAACATATTTAAACAGTATACCTTAATGTCAACCTTTTCATTATCAAAAGAATATGGTCTATGGAAACAAAGGACATATCTAATAACAGAAAAGTAGAAACTCCACTGGAGCATTATTTTACTGGGACCTACCTGTGTACTGCTAAATAAAATGTATATGCTATCTTTCTTGCTGTTGTTTTAAAACATAATATAGAGACACTGTGACTTCTTACTTTTCCACACCTCACTGTGCAGGAAAGAGTTAACACAGCAAGCTCAGGACAGCTATCATTTCAAAGGCCTGCTTACAAGGCTGGCCCTTGGCTGGCACCTGGGAACCTGGATTTCAGGAGGGTTCCCACTGACAGGCGACTGCTCACTATACCTAAATTGTTTGTGCAGGCAACATGGTTTATGCTCAATATCTGCTTTTCTCCTGCGAAACTAGGATTTTGGTATGTGTTAGGCAGAGGGTGTCTATGAGATAAGCCTATGGCAAAAACTCTGGGAACTGAGCTTCCCTGGTAGACAACATTTCACATATGCTGTTTCAACTTACCCTCTGTGACTCCACTAGGAGAAAACTCTTAGAAGCCTGTGTCCTATTCCCTCTAGACTTGATGTCTTTCCCCTCATCTGATTTTGCTTTATACCTTTCACTAAAATAAATCACAGCTGTGAATATGACTATATGCTGAGTTCTGTGAGTTCTGCTAGAAAATCATGGAACTTGAAGGTGGCCTTGGAAACCCCTGCACACCACCCCTTCCCTTTTCAAATTGGAGAACCCACATATTCCATTTTAAACACTCACCTCTTCTCACTCTACATTTTCTCCCTGGAAAATCACATTCACGAGTACAGTTTCACCTATCACATTTATTCTGTTATCCCCAATCCTAAACTCCTAATTAATTACAACTGACTATAGGACACCTTCATCTGAAGTGCACAGGCACTTCAAACTCAAAAATAAATTCATGATAGCCCCATAATTTCTTTCCCTTAGTATGCTCCCCAATTTACTTCCCTCATGTTTACTATTTAGGTTAGAAATCACCATCCACTCTAAGTTCGAGGTCCTTCATAGTCTTTCACCAGCTGGTCTTCTATGCTCATATATCTTGGTTTCCCACGCACTTTAAATCGCATTCACACCAGATTATTTGCCCTTCCTTCAGCAGATTACTGCCTCTTTGCACTTGCTTTTTATCAACTGTGTTGTCTACCCTCTCTCTGTGTATGGTAAATGCCTACTCACTAATGCAACAACTCAGTCCCCAGCAAAACAGACAACTGTTTTTGTACTTGAAAGGATTTAGTTCATATAACTAACATAGTACTAGTTTTATTGTATTATAATTATTTTTGCATTTCCCCCTATTTCATTGTAAGGTACTTGAAGGGCAGGCTCTTTCCTTCACAGGTAACAATGTACCTGACCTCACAGAGCTTACAGTCTAATGGGGGAAAGAACTGATAACTAAAGGATATGAATGCATGTATATGTACACACACATACACACACACACACACACAAACACAGAGTGAGAGAAAGCAAAAGTGCAAGAGCATGCAAGCAACAGTAAGAAGCAGTAAGGAGTGCAGAGTAAGACGACACAGAGTGACAGAGCTGTTATGTTTGACAGAGTCACCAGCAAAGGCTTCTCTGAGGTAAGGAGAAGCCTTAATGAAGAGAAGTCAAATGAATGTCAGAAGGAAAAAGCATTCCAGCTAGAGAAAGAGTAAATACAAGGCTCTGAGAAGAGCTTGGCACATTCCAGAAATATAGTGATACATATGTAGATCCCTAAGAACCCTTTCCATTTAAAATATCTAAGTCTATGAGAAATAAAATGAGCTGGATGATAGTTTTTCAACTCTAATTATTTTGCTATATTCCAGAAACTTAGGGAAAATAATCATTTAATTGTTCAAAATGAAGTCAATAACATTTTGAAAAGCAAAATATTTGTTTTTGTTGACATCAAATGATATTTTGTTGATTCCTTTAAAAGGTAACTTCCAAAACTATACATTTTTATTTTTTTTAATTGCCATATGTTTTCATTTTTATTTTTTTAAGCTCTTTATTGGAATATAACTGCTTTACACTCTTGTGCCAGTTTTTGCTGTACACCAAAGTGAATCAGCTGTATTTATAAATATATCCCCATATCCCCTCCCTCTTGCAACTCCCTCCCTCCCACCCTCTATCTCGCCCCTCTAAGTCATCACCCATCATCGAGTTGATCTCCCTATGTTATGCAGCAACTTCCCACTAGCTAGCTATTTTATATTTTGGTAGTATATATATGCCAATGCTACTCTCTCGCTTCGCCCCAGCTTCCCCCAGGTCCCCCCACCCCATGTCCTCAAATCTGTTCTCTACATCTGCATCTTTATTCTTGCCCTGTCACAGGGTTCATTAGTACCATTTTTTTAGATTCCATATATGAGTTGGCATACAGTATTTGTTTTTCTCTTTCTGACTCACTTCACTCTGTATGACAGTCTCTAGGTCCATCCATGTCTCTACAAATGTCCCAGTTTCATTGCTTTTTACAGCTGAGTAATATTCCATTGTATGTATGTACCACATCTTCTTTATCCATTCATCTGTTGATGGGCATTTAGGTTGCTTTCATGGCCTGGCTATTGTAAATAGTGCTGCAATGAACATTGGAGTGCATGTGTCTTTTTGAATTATGGTGTTCTCTGGTTATATGCCCAGTAGTGGGATTGCTGGGTCATATGGTAGTTCTATTTTTAGTCTCTTAAGGAACCTCCATACTGTTTTCCATAGTGGCTGTACCAATTTACATTTTCAGCAACAGTGCAGGAGGGTTCCCTTTACTCTGCACCCTCTCCAGCATTTATTGCAAAACTATACATTTTTAACTGATATTAGTCTCAAAAATCTTACAGCAAACAAAACTGATTTAAGTTCTAGACAATATGTTTAATTCATTTAAGTGAAATCTGATCACAAAAATTATTAAAACTCACTTACCTGTGTATGGATAGATGAAACAGCAACAACTTCAACATTAAAAACACCTTTGTGATTATCTACCCATTTCATGCCAGGTAGAGGAACCTAAAAGATATTGAATACAATGATTACAGATACTTAAGTTGATTATGAATTGTGAAATAAAATTATAATATCTCAATGAGAAAAAAACACTGTGGAAATATATTTTATGCATTACAAATAAATGCAAAATTTATATTTTGTTTTTATTACAAAATCAATATGTTTCCTACAACATAAAAGGCTCAAGGAGAAAAGGCAGGAAATATACACTCAAAATTCTATCTTCCCAGAAACCTACCCCTTTATAAAATCATTCTAAATCTTCCCTTATGCACATATACTTTTATATACACCCTTATACAGGTGATAGCAAACCTATTATTTTGAAATCTGTTTTTCATCTATTACATTGTGAATCCCTTTTCATGCCAATAAATTCACATCTACAATAACTTAATGGTTTATAATATCCTATTTTCTTTATTTTAAACATTCCTATCATGTTTTAATTGGGCTTTAAAATATTCATAGGCAGTCTGTTATTTTAAGGATTAGAAAACATTTCTTTCTGATGTAAATTGCTAGGAGTGTTAATTAAAATAATATCAAAAAAATTTTTAAAAGAGAGTACATCAGTTCTTTCTATTCTTCCTGCTGAGTACAGCTAAAAACGCTAAACATGATACATAAAATAAACGTAAAGACTGAAAGGGGAGAGAAGGATGCAGACAGGCTAGGAACCTCAGGATACAAGGAACTATAAGGCAGTGTTTCCTGGGTTTTACTTTTGCTTGATGTATCCTGGACTAGTTGCTAGAGAAGCTGGCAACCCAGAAACATCAAAAGGAACAGACAAAAAAACTGCTCCCTCTAGTCAAATGCAACAATTGTCCTCATCTGGCCAAACACAAGGAAAAAAAAGCAGCCCCATTCCACCTCCACAGGCTGAGTGAGGCGCCTAGGTGCCCACCCTCAGCTGGCTATAAGGAAGTGCCTCAATCCCTACTCCACCCCCACAAATACTGTCTGGTATCAGAGAAGACATAGATGGGAATTGGCCCCAGTCCAGTGATAAAAATTACCCCCACCAACTGTGGTGTCCGTGGAGGCCAAGCAGGGAGCAGTAACAAGGTTCCCCCTCACTCTCACAGACAGGGAGGTGTCAGCTGAGGCCTGAAATCCCACCTGCACCCAATAATAAGCCACCCCCAAACCAAGGCAGAGTGGGGAATGTGAATCTTTACTTCCACCTGGCAATAGGACCTCTCCCTCTGCTAAAACACAAGACTTTATAAGATCTAGAGTCATAATACCCAAAATGTTCAGGATATAACAAAAAATCATGCATCATACCAAGAACCAGAAAAATTTCAACTTAAATGAGAAAAGACAATCAACAGACATCAATATTTAGATGACACCAATACTGGACAGACCTGACAAGGAGTTTAAAACAGCCACCAGGAAAAAAAAACAAAAACAAAAAAACAAAACTCCACAAACAATTACAAACATCCTTGAAACAAATGACAAAAATAGAAAGACTCAGCAAAAAGAACCCAAAAAACACAACTATATATAGGTAGATAGATAGGATTTCTTTCCTATGGCTTCATATTTTTCTTATTTGAAGAAAATAAAACCAAATAAAGTAAGTTTCCTGTAACAAAATTCAACACTAACAGGTAACAAATGAACTGAGGCAAATAACACAGGTTTTGAAACTTCTTTTTTTTTTAAATGCTGGTGGAGTAAATTAAAACTACTCAGCGTTAATACCAAAAAAGCAAATAACCCAATCCACAAATGGGCAGAAGACCTAAATAGACATTTCTCCGAAGAAGACATACAGGTGGCCAACAAACAATGAAAAGATGCTCAACAACACTAATCATCAGAGAAATGCAAGTCCAAGCCACAATGAGGTATCACCTCACACTGGTCAGAATGGCCATCATCAAAACATCAAGAAACAATAAATGCTGGAGAGGGTGTGGAGAAAAGGGAACTCTCCTGCACTGTTGGTAGGAATGTAAGCTGGTTCAGCCACTATGGAAAACAGTTTGGAGGTTCCTTAAAAAACTAAAAATAGAACTACCATATGATCCAGTCATCCCACTACTGGGCATATACCCAGAAAAAAACAAAAAGAAACATGTACCATAATGTTCACTGCAGCACTATTTACAATAGTCAGGACATGGAAGTAACCTAAATGCCCATCAACAGATGAATGGATAAAGAAGATGTGGCACATATATACAATGGAATGTTACTCAGCCATAAAAAGGAATGAAGTGGAGCTATACGTAATGAGGTGGACAGACCTAGAGTCTGTCATACAGAGTGAAGTAAGCCAGAAAGAGAAAAACAAATATTGTATGCTAACTCATATATACGGAATCTAAAAAACAAATGGTACTGATGAACCCAGTGACAGGGCAAGAATAAGGATGCAGATGCAGAGAATGGACTGGAGGACACGGGGTTGGGGGGGGCAGGGGGCGAAGGGGAAGCTGGGACAAAGTGAGAGAGTAGCATAGACATATTTACACTCTCAACTGTAAAACAGATAGCTAGTGGGAAGTTGCTGTATAACAAAGGGAGTTCAACTCGATGATGGGTGATGCCTTAGAGGGCCAGGACAGGGAGGGTGGGGGGGAGTTGCAGGAGGGAGGGGATATGGGGATATATATATAAATACAGCTGATTCACTTTGGTGTACCTCATAAGCTGGTACAAGAGTGTAAAGCAATTATATTCCAATAAAGAGCTTAAAAAGAAAAAAAGAAAATAGTGTCATGGATTACCACAAGGAAAAAAAACCAAAAAGCCAAAACACACAAAAACAAAAACAAAACAAAACAAAAAACCAAAAAACTACTCAGCACAAGAAACAGTACTAGCTCTTTCAACCCAAAACACCCATTTTCAGCTTTAAAAAATAGGACACCCAAATAAAATATGAACACATACTTCTTTAAAAACAGTCTGCAGCATCAATATCATCTGGGCACTTGTAAGAAATGTAATAATCAAGCCCCAACCTAGACCTACCACATCAGAAACTCTGGGAGTAGGGCTAACAACTGGTGTTACTAAAAACACTCCAGGTGATGCTGACACATGCTAAAGTAAGAACTACTCTCTTAAAATATTCTAACAAGCAGCGTAGTAACAGGAATGGCATAACAGTAGCAGACACTTCTTTAGCACTTTTCATGTGCCTGGCACCATTCTAAATGCTCCACAAACTATTAATCGTTCAGTCATCAACATAACTCTTTATTGTAGGCATTAATTATTCTCCTTGATTTACAGATAAGAAAATTCTGGCGAAGAGAGTGTCTTAGCTTGGGTTGCCATAACAAAATATCATATACTGGGTGACTTAAATAACAGAAATGTATTTTCCCCCAGGCTGAAGACCAGAAGTCCAAGGTGCCACCATGGTCAGTTTCTGGTGAGAACCCCTTCCTAGCTTGCAGATGACCACCTTTCATTGTGTCCTCACACAGCTGAGAGAAAGAAAGCTCTCTGGGGTCTCTTCTTGCAGAGCACTAATCCCAGCACGCGGCCCCAACCCTCATGACCTCATCTAACCTAATTACCTCCCAAAGGCCCCATCTCCAAATGCTATCACATTGGGGTCTAGAACAATTTAGTCCATAGAAGAATAAGAAACTTACCTGAGGTTATACAAATAAGTAATGGAGCTGGGAGTGAAATCTTGGAAATTATGCTGTACTGCCTTTCAAAGGTATATGAGATTAGAAAAAAAAATAATCAACAACAAAAAAAACTTTCATAATCTCACACCCCTTTGAGAGCTAACTTTGCTAAATTTGGTATATATTTTCCAAACCAGCTCTACCCAATTGCTGATATACCTACATACTGAGTTTGGTTGTCACTATATTATTTATTTGTTTTTATATTTTTATTACAAATGTCCCACTAGGATATTTCAATCTACATCATTCCTCTTAACTACTGCACCACTGTATGGATATACACAAATTTAATTAAACATTAAACTCTCAGTCAACATCCAGGTAATTTCCATTTTTTATTTTTTGCTAATACCAATAATCCTGTAATTTTCTCTTTAAATTCATATAATAATTATTTACTGAAGTCTCTACACAGTTTTCTAAGTACTAGGGTTTCATGATAAACATAACATCTGCTCTCTGGGTGCTTACTATCCATTTCCTGTAGGAAAAAAAAACAAATAATAAGATAATTTCAGATGGTAATAAGTATTTAGTAAATAAAATTGGATTAAAAATGAGAATGTATCAGCAGTGTGGAGGAAGGAAGAGCTGAAAATTCATGGAATGAGGGAAAGACTTCTCTGAGGAAGGGCTATTTGAAATATATAATGAAATAAATATAATAAAAAGAATCTAGCCATGAGGAGATCAGGAAGGAGAAAGACAAAATTCAAAGACTGAGAGACTGGAAAAAATTTGGAAGAAGCTACAAATACAGCAGAAGGGGTGTGGTGATAGTAGAAGATGACGCTGAAGAAGTGGAAGAGCCCAACTCTTTCAGAGATTTCCTGTAGGTTAAGGGAAAAAAAATCTCGATTATATTCTAAGTACAGAGAAATTTCAGAAGAACATTTTATTTTGATAATAAACACTAAATCTTAGTAATATAATGCTGAATGAGAAAAGCAAGTCCCAGAGGATTATTTACAGCATAATAACCTTTTCATTAAGTTCATAAAATAAGCAAAGTAAACAATGTACTTAGGCATACATATACCTCAATTAAAGAGTAGTTTTAAGAGGCTAGTTTTCAAAACAATGTGAATGTACTTAATACCACAGAACTGTATACTTAAAAATAGTTAAAATGGTAAATTTTATGTTATGTATATTTTACCACTTTTTTTTAAAGGCTAGTTTTTTGTAGTTAGAAGGAAGAAGAGTGTAGAATACAGGAAGAGCACATAAGTGATGTAAACTATTGTCAGTGCTCTTGCTCCTCGATTGGGTAGTGGATTCATGAGTGTGTGTTATATTATTAAATAAAAACAAAAAATTGAGAAGTGTAACTAGCCATACACAGGTGTAACCACTGTTAAGTTTAAAAACATCCTATATGCTGATCTTTGCATATATATCTATGCAAATATATGTGTAACATAAATATTCAGAAATATAATTCATGAGATACAGGATGTGTATATTTTTCACCGTGACATATTTCAGGAAAAAACAATAAAGCAAAACTCCTTTAACATCCAGGTGATTATGATGAGCGCCCCAGGCTGAGGGCCATAATCCTACAGAGAGAAAAATCTGATGACAACCTGCCATGCTAGTCTATATGCCAATCTTCCATCAATCTTGTAAAGATGAATCTGCTTCCTGCAGCCCAGTAAACACTCATCCTGAAAAACTGACGACACTGAACTGAGACAAATTCACTAGAATACCATCACTCTGTTGAGGCATGTTGGTGGCCAAGGTTTTTCTCTCACCATAAAGTTCCAACAGTATTCAACGAGAATGAGTCCGGTTTTGGACCTTTTATGTTTGAGATATCTATGGAACATCCTGGTAAAGACATCACTAGGCATTTTAATTTACCAGACAAATAACTGGCAAAAGAAGAGTGAGCAGAGACGCAGATTTAAGATTCATCAATTAGCAGCAGGAGTCAGGAGCATCTTGACTTTGTGTAAGTTATATACTACACTACTGAAGGAGTACCGTTCAGAGAACTGCAGTCAGTGATCCTACCTGAGAAGAATGCTTACAGGTTCAGAGTGAAAAGAACATGAAAACGTAAGGGGGAAACACCTGAAAACCAAGAAAACGTGGTAAAACAAAGCCAACAAAGGTTTACTTTCCTTTTTACCCTGTTTTAAGAAAAAAAGATGATCCATTTATCACTGAAAATGAACACTGAGTGAAATCAATAAAGCACTAAATAGTTCACTAGCTACAGAAATTAGTTTCTCAGTACCTAAGTGGCTTGCTTATATGGCAAGCTTCATATTCTAAGGCCCAAAGAACTGCTGAAGTTAACATATATCGGAAGTTCTTTGACCTTCTGAATCAAAGAGCACTCAACCTCAACCAGTAAAGTAAATACAAAATTGCATTAAGCAATGATCTATAAAAGTCAAATATTTAAATATTTATCTCTCACTTGATTTAAGTTAAGCACTAAAACTAATATATACTATTCTTTAAATATAATAATGAAGTTAAGGATATATTCTGTTCTTTTAATATAGTAACTAAAATACACAAAAGTTTAAGCACTTAATCAGGTGGTTCAATCTCACATATCAATCAGTCATACTATATACCTATAGTCAAATCCAAATTATCACCATATTCTTTATATATGAACAAACACGTAGCGAGAAGAAAACCATCAGCCTCCCTTTAGAAAGCTGACCTTGCATTTGCAAATCAATTAAGAACAAATGTAAACTTCCATAAAATTATATTTTCTTTTAAAATACTTCCTTTTGAAATACAATGCTACCCCTGACAGAAGACTAATTTATTTTACTGAAAAGATGTGTTCCTGGAAAACCAAATGAAAGATGTGGGGGATGAGGGGGGTACAGTCCTATTTCTTTCCTATCGTCTTTATTCATTTAATAAGTATTTATGAACTGCCTACTACGAGCCAAGCACTATTCTAAGCACTTGTAGATACAGCAATGTATAAGAAAGACAAAGTCCTTAACCTGATGGAGTTTATACCCTGCAGACAATAAGCAGATAAACAAAGATATATGAACTATGAAGTCAGTGATAAGTTTTTTGTTGTTGTCCTGCTTTGTTTTTTGTTTGTTTTTTGGCTGTGCCCAGGGCATGCAGGATCTTAGTTCCCCGACCAGGGATCGAGCCCGAACCACCTGCAGTGGAAGTACAGAGTCGTAACCATTGGACAGCCAGGGAAGTCCCAGTGATAACTATTATAAGGATAAAGCCAAGGGATAAAAGTGAAGGCTGCTACTTAAAGTAATCACAAACGACTTCTCTCAAGAGGGGATATTTGAGTGGATATCTGAATTAAATAAGAAGCAGGTCTTATGATACAGCATTGCCAGCAAAGGGAAGTACAAAGGGCCTGAGATGGGAATGTGCTCTTCATGTATGAGGAACAACAAAGGCGCTGTGCTACATGGTTAGGGCAGAGTGACAGAGAATGGTGAGGGAGGAGGTTAGAGCAGTAGCCTTATACTGCCTTTTTTTTTAAATTAAAAACAACACAAATTTATTTGTGAAAACTTTTAACGTTCTATTCTGAAAATAAATGCCACCAGGAGATCATTCGCAAGACACATTTCAAATGAATGTTTACAAACAGTTATGGTCAAAGCATTAAGAGACGTTGGTAATCATCATGCAACAGTTCTCTCAAAAGGCACTTTGGTTTTTGAACAGTGGCTACTGATTCTTGATTGAGATTTTCCCAATGTTTCTGTTTCTTTCAAGTCACATAGGTCATCATCAAAGCTGCTAATGTCTCTTGTATTGCCTATTTATAGCTATTCTATTTTTATCAACATGATCTTCAATTACAAAAAGATTCTGAAAAAATTAGTCTGTTCTCCTGCCTTCAGCCTTTTAGTGAAATATTGTCTACTAAAAGAAAGAAAGAAACATTTATTTAAAGAAGCTTCTCATGCTACAATACAAAAGTTCTCCAAATTTGAGCTTACATTTCATATATTATTTTGGTTTTTAAATGAATATACTTTAAAGAAGAGTATAAATGCTTCAAAGTATTCTATAGAGTAATTTTAATTATAGGAGAAAATGATATTGTTACTTCACTATATACAGACTTAGAAGAAACAGCAAGTTTGAGAAAACTATTTTTGTAATGAAAAACCCATTTCATCCAATCTGGAGAATTTCAATGTGAGAGATACTGACCTCAGGAGACAGTACAGAATAAGCCTGTGGTGGTTTCTCCAGTGAGACCGGCAGGCAAAACTGCCCAGTCTTTAATCGTCCATTCTGAAGCATTGGTATCCACTTTTAAATAAAAAGGAAAGAATATTAATTTAAATATGTTTGTTATAAAAATAATTACTTGGAAAATCTGTTTTAAGAACTTGGTATGAGCCAAATTCGTCTCATATCACTAAACACCAAGGAGATTTAATTATGAAATAATAATAATAGGCCTTCATAATTCCTCTAAAGAACTTTCCCTAACAATATTTAAGGAGGATCTCCAAAATGTTATTACTAACTGTGCAATATTTAAAACTATAGCAGGTCTTTATTATCCAAGGGAAAGTTGGTAGTAGAGAAGTCCACAAAGTGAATCAATTTTAAACTGCGGTAATAGTGTCAACTTAATAGAGAAAGAAAGATTTGATTACACATGAATGTTGAGAACAAAACTAAAAAGTATGAAAAGTATGACAAACTTATTTTCTTACATTTAGCAAAATTCATGCCATAAACTGAAGACAAAAAGTATGAATCAAATGTTAGTTTTTCTCTTTTAGGTGAAGGCAATTATGCCTTTCTGACAAAATTATGATAGCTCACTACAATGTATTTCATCTTAGGTTTACTTTTGTAATTCAATAGTAATGATTTTCAAAAAATACTCAAGGGTTTTAATTGTGCCAAGGGTCTCTTTCAATCATTTGATATTCAAACCATTTTCTTCTGAAGAATCCTTAAAACTGTGATATTTACACAGTATTGTTGGGTAAATATACAATAATCAGGACCAACAGCTAAGTGTTTACACCTGTTAGTTAAACAATGACATTAGGTAACTACATTACTGAGCATTTTCTCGTTATGATGACCCTTCCTAACCAACACGGGGCATCAGGTAAGAAATACTCAAATTTAACAATGAATTACCAACTGTATCTTAAATATTGTAATTATTTTTAAGATCAAAGAGCTAAATATTTAACAAAAATATACTTACTGTGTATCCAACAGGAGTTTCAAGGGGAGTATTTTGTTTCTGTTGACAACTAACATGATAAAAAGTAAAAAGCAAGTGATGATGATCAGTTAAAGTAGCAGGAAGTTTCACCTTGATTTCTTCATGAAAATCAGGAGACCTTCATACAAAAAACAGAACAAAACAGATCAATAGTCAATAAATAAATACGTATTGCATTTGTATATTTAAGTAATTTTTAGATTAATTTCAGGATTCATGCTTAATTTTTCTTCTAGTCCAAAATATTTTTATTTCCAAACTCTAAGTAACTAACTCCTGCTTCCATATGAGGGAGCTGCCACTGTTTCTGAAACTTCTCATCCCATTTTTATTAACGGGTTGAGTAATCCTACTATTTGAAAATTCATTAATAATCACCACCTTCATCTGAGATCTTCTTTAGATTGGAAACTGTATAAGAGAGGAGACTAGGGCAAAGCTTTCTATATTTATATACCAATTTGGATACATATTAAATAGAAAGAAATAATATGAGCTTTTAGAAGTGTATATCTTATAACCATACCACAGAAAAGCATTTTTCTTATATAGGAGTACAGCTTCATAGTAAGACTAATTTGTATTATCCTTTTGTTAAAAAAAAAAAAAAGAAAGAAAGAAAAAACGAACGAACAAACAAACAAAAGAAAAAAGTATCTTAGACAACCTGGTATCAAGATGAGCTCTCTATTGAATGCCTTATATCTATTACTCCATTGCAAAAGAAAGAAATGTTACCAAAACATGGACTAGTCAGTGTATTGACTGACAGCTTTAAAAAAAAAAAGGGGGGGGGGGGAGGAGAGAAAAAAGAAAAGAAAAAATCAGGGAACACCCACAAATTGCATGTGTCCCACAGTTTAGAACTGCTCCCAGTTACTAAAGAATACAACAAATATCATATTTGATCAAACTAATGGCACTTGCATCTCAAAATTCATTGAACGTGGCCCCCAGGAGCATTTTTATAGGATAGCATGGCTGTTATTTATGATATAGACCTAAAAGGGATAGAACCTTAGCATCCCAATATTCCACATTCGGTTAGTATCTCTCAGAGTTATATTCAATGAAAATATGTCCAAACCATACAGTTCCAACTGCCTCTAAAGCAAAGCCCATCCCACCAATTAGGGATTTTTCTTTGATGCTAAATATGACAAATATTCCTCTATCTCAAATAAGCCTCAAAAATGCTAACAGGTGTAGATCTGATCACAGAAAAATCAAGTGGCATAAGGCTTTTATACCCATAAGAAAGATAGTTAATGCTAGCCACCTGAGAATTTGATGACTTTGGTAAATAAAAGATGCTATAGATTTTATTACTGATCTCACTAATCACCACTGAATTATGAGAAAGTTGAATTTACTAGTAATGTTAGACTGAATCATTTTAATTCTACTAATGCTGAGAGCAACAAGATAAAGACCTAGTCACAGACTGCGATACTTTTAGAAAATACAACCTTCTTTATCAGTATCTTTCCTAGCATTTAGTGTTTTAGTTCATTTCTTTCCTGAAATCGTATTATGTGAAGGCTCTTATGGAAAATTAAACATCTATGAGTTATTCACCAACAAATATTTTTAATTACCCACCGTTAGGCTAAGCACTGTGTTACTTCTGTGGTGGTTTTAAAGATGAACATTAAAAAAAAACCCTCAAAAATACATAATTTAGTAGAAATATAATTAAGATACACATATATCAATAGCTATGCTATAAAGCAGGCGTTGGCAAACTATGGCCACAGGCCAGATCCAGTCCACTACTTGGTTTTGTATAGCCTACAAACTAAAAATGATTTTTATATTTTTAAGTGCTTAAAAAACTCAAAAGAATATTTCACTGAAATATTAAATGAAATTCAAATTTCAGGGTCCATAAATAAAATTTTATTGGAAGATAGCCATGCCCATTTATTTGCAACTTACTGTACATGGCTACTTTTGCACTACACCAGCACAAAGCCTAAAGTATATACTATCTGGCCCTTTTTAGAAAAGTTTGCCAACCCCTGGTATAGAGCATATAAGGTTAAGTGCTTCAAGAACAGAGCTGAACAGATTACCTCAAGTTTTAGATCAGAGAACTGTCATTTAGGAAGAGATATATAATACGGGTGTTAAAGTATGAGGAGTTCAATAAAAGAGGGAGTCAGTGTTATAATAGAAAAAAGAGCCAAGAAAGGCCCAGAAACAGGACAACACAGGACATGTTTGGTAATGAGGCAGATATACAATCATCAAGATTAAAAGATAACTAAATACTAGAGAAAATAAGAAGGAAGGCAAGAATGTCTTACATTTTGAGTCAGAGTAACTGGAAAAATGGTGGTACGATGAATAAAAACAGTCAGACAGAGATTGGCTTAGGAAGAAGAGTCAAGAATAAATACACGGAAATTGAGAAGGCAGTAGGCACTTGAATGAATATGCCTAAAAGGCCACTGAAAATACATGTTTGTATCTCAGAAAGAAGGTTATGACAGAAAATAAAGAATGGGAACAATCCACTTAAAGGTAAAAGTAGTAGTATTTTCATTGAATGTAACTCTGGAAATACATATAAGATTATTTAGGGAGAGAATATTATAGAAAAAGAAGGTTAAAACTTTCATGTTTTGTGTGGAAGGCCTAAGTTTTAAAGAAAAAGAAAAATTAGAATAATTACTATAGAAAAAAAAAGTGTTCAAAAGGATAAAAGGAAACCAAGAGAGGGCCATTAAATAAAGGTGAGAAAGAAGAACCTTTTAAGGAGGGTAAGGAAAAATCACGCTAAACAACAGCACTGAAGAAAGACTTTTGTTTTTTTTTTTAAGTATAGGAAACAAATTTTACGGCAATAAGAGATGGAGCCAATGAAGCAGAAGACTGATGATGCAAGAAAAGAAGCAACTGATGGAGTCACATTCTGAAGAGGCTGGATAAGACTGAGAGCAGAGATGAAAAGATCCACACTGAGGAGGCTGTGGGCCATTACCACCTTTGAAACTGAGGAAAGGCAGATCCACACGGAGATAATCTGAGGTGAAGGGCATAGAAATTGATAGAACTCAAGTTAGATGGCCTTCATCAACTTCATAAAGTAGGAACACTAAGAGTAAAGCAAACAGAAAAGAAGTAGGAACTAGAGGAAGGGGAAGAAAAGCTTAAAATAGCTATTGCCAAATGAGAGAGATACACATAAAAAAGGAATGACAAAAAAATTTACCAAAGAATAGTGGGACCAAAAGAAGATAAAATAAAATAACATCAATTTCTGACAGCCCTGATTGGTACAATTTTGTGATTTTTCTCCAACAGCATTCAAAAATCAAAAAAATGAAGAGGAGGGAGGGGGAGGTGAAGGAGGGGGAGGAGGAGGGAAGGTAGGAGGCAGAGGAGGAAGAAGAGGAGAAGGAGGGGGAGGAGAAGGGGAAGGAAAGAAGAAATTAAAGGTTATCCAGAATTAACAATCCACTTCCCAAAGAGGTAAAATGGAAAGTCACGAAGTCAAAGATTTATTGGATGTTGCACCAATTTAACTGACTTATGAGTGCAAGCTTAGGAAAGAGTTAAGTAAAAATACAAAGTGTCCAATGAAAATAATAGGGAAAGACCAAAGGACCAGAGGCCACAATGATAATCAATAACAATATAATAAAAATGAAAGGATCAGAGAATTCGACACATAAGATGTTTTGTGCATAAAGTTTTGTATTTGAGACGTCTATGGAGAGAATGTGCCTCTACAGGTTGAAAATTATAACTCTGATGTCAGCTATCTTGAATTTGCACATTCAGTGCAGCAAAGCATTTGGTAAACACACTAACGTGACTGCTAACAATGCCACTGAGAAGTGAGTAACTTTGAAAGAAATATTTGAATTCAGTACCTGTTATGATATACTACGGCTGTATAGGCTTCCTTTGAAAATTCTGAACAGCTAGATTTACCAAAGATTACCTGTAACAAATAACAGCATGTTGAAACTTTGTTGTAATAAATGCTGGATGTTTCATATCTATGTAAGAATTTGTCTGATTTAATAACTGAGAACAATGGGCAAAATCAGCCCAATGAAGAACAATGTGCCTATACGTTCAAATGCTTAACTGTAAAGTTCTTTTCAACTATAAACCCATCTGACATTCAAACATTCAAAAAGCTTCTATCCATTATATTTATATCTATTGGGCAATAAGGTACATTTCTTTCCTTTTTCTTAAAGAAGGTAAAGAATTCATTTTAAAATCTAGATGTAGCACATCATTTGGAATTTATATAAGAAATACAATCCTAGAATGGTGGCATATATCTATTGGTGGCTTCTTCACTAAAACAAGTCATTCTAAGTGTCAAATAGAAATTATTCATAAACGATAATTAAAATATCCTAATTTAGGTCAGCTATGTATCCTCTACTTTCAGCACTCCCTGCAAGCTACTCTACAATGGAAGAGGAGCTCCATTCTTATATTCTTAACATACGTGTGTTTTTTTTAAATCCACCACGTTAAAAAAAATACACTACTACAACACTTTTGGAGAAAGTTTAGAGGTAAAATAATTCAGTCTTGTATATCTGCCTCTTGAAATCTACCAAAGCAATACTATAGTTAATTAGGGCAGCTGATTAGATAAATGGCTTAATGATGTCAAGGTCACATCTATGATTCCTATGTGATAGGCTTGCAATGTTATCTAGCTATAGATTAAACTTTTAAGTCTGGCCAGTCATCTCTAAACATGCATGAATAGGTATGTGGACATGTCGTCATATTTCTATCACACAACTGGTAAAACAACTCAAAAGTGTATTCCTTATACCAAGGGGTTAAGTCACACCATCCTTAAATAAAAAGAACATAATAACAGATATTTGTGTTTCTTTTTGCAACATTTCAAGCAGGCCCTTTAATTTTAAGGGTATCTAAAAGTGTAATAATTATGACTCTCCTAGATATATCTAATTTCATCAATTTTCTAAGAATTCCTTACCCTGTTCTTACAAAAATGCTGTTCCAGTGTCAGAATTATGAAGTTTATGATTTTATCATATCAACACTATATGATCAAAAAATTATCTTAAGACCCATTTGAACAGTCTTCATTTTTAAAGCATAAGCAGAACAGTCTTCATTTTTAAAGCATAAGCAAACACAATATGTCTGTGTTCATACATTCTTTAAAACCAGCCACTCACATAAACATAAAAGCATTATATTTTCATATCACTAATAATACACAAGTGAAAGGAATGCAGTACCTTTTTCCCTCTACGGAAGCTACTGTTTTTCACAAAGTAACTTATTCTCATAACATACATGATATAAAGTGGAAAGTGTTCCTTTGACCATTTAACATGTACTTTCAATCATTCATCAACATGGACTGAGCATCAATTATGTCAAGCACTATGACAGGCATCAAGATATAGATATGAGTAAGACATGATTCTTGCCCTCAAGGAGCTCACAGTCTAGTGGACGTGTTAAAGAAATAAACACATAACCATAAAATGAAATAGCCCATAAAAGAAGTGAGAAGACACTATGGCAGCACCAAAAGAAGGAGTGGTCTAACTGACAGTATGGCTGGATGCAGCTGGGGCTCTGTAGAGGAGGCCATATATATGCTAAGACAAGCAAGAGTTTGTTAGGCAAAAAATAAAAACAAATTATTTTACATATACTACATTTGTCATAGGCTCAAGTTCATGTGGCCATTCAGATATAAGATAACAAAGCAATTATTTTCACAATCCAGTATCTTTTCATCAACTGCGATAGTACATCCATTCCTTCAGCAGAAATGAAGAGCTAGTAAAAAGCATGAAGTGCTCATTCCAAACCTCAAAAAACAAATTCTACATTTACCGAACAAATGTTTGTTCAGCATGTATCATATGCAAGGACCTGAAACAGCTGCCACAGAAGAATACAAAGATGAATAATTTGTGCTTGCTGCTATCAAGATCTATAAATGCTGATGAAACTGAGGCTATAGTGGAAATGAAATGGTCATCTTAGTAAGTAATGTAGAAAATCAAGAGAACTTGATTCAAATGACTGACATAGAATGCTAAAATAAAACTCTGTAAATAATGCACCTGTTCTTAGCTCATTTTCATTCCACTAGGGTTCTCTCAGAGGTTGACAGTGATAGGCGTGCTCCTACTCCGTAAGTTAAAAATCTATTTTCATGGAACTTGTATTTATTAGTGTCCCATAAATCCTAAATGGCAACGTGGGCAGTCAAGAACCTCCCCAGTCTGGCCTCAATCCACTATTTCTGACTTATCTTGCATTGCTCTGGCTCAGACCACTCACCACTCTTCCTGTGTTGAAGGGCATTCTCCAACTTGAATTGCCTTCCTTTCCCCACAGTCTAGAGCCACTACTATGAACAATTTAACCACCTTTGAGGCATTCTCTCCTTCTGCTGAACACCTATACCTTTGAATCCCTATACTACCAATCTTCTAATCATTAGCACATACCTTGGTTCTCAACATTGACTGCAAAATGTAATCCCTTGGGGAGATTTAAAAATACTGATATCTGCCCGGTATGCCACCCCAGAGACTCTAATGTACTTGGAATGAGACTCAGTCTGGGCACTGGTATTTTTAAAAGCTCCCCAAGTGAGTGTAAAACGCAGCCAAAGTTGAGAACTATTGCCAGAGTTTCTCAGCAAAGATGGGAAGAATCACACAAGTTAGAATCACCTGGGGAGCATTTTCAAACTATACCACAAGCCCATATACTACCCACCACTTTCCACTTCCCTTACCTGGCCACTCATTCTTAAGGAGGGCATTCAGAATCACGGAAAAGTAGAGAAGAGGTATCTGTGCTTTATTAGAGTACCTAGATGATTCTGCTCTGGCCCTCTTCTGAAGTTCGCTGTTTTAAAATTTTATGTATTCTTCTTATATCCTCCAGATTCTAAGTCTTATTCATCTTTGTATCTCTGGGAATGCCTAGCATATACCAAGTTCTCAATAAATAGGACTTCGAGTAAACTCATTACTACCTGTACAGGAAGTAATGAAGTCAGAAATTTGGTTTACAAGATCACATTAATTTCCAGTTTAGAGCTCCCAACCAAGTGATCCCCCCCCCCCTTAAAAAAAAGTCTATTTGAGCCATAAATAAAGAACAGGAAATATAAAGAACATTTCTTACCGGCATGGCATTGCTAGGGTCCTCCCCATACATAAACTGGACTTTAACTGTTATATTTCTGGCAGAACCTTGACGGTTGGCAAAATTGAGACTCTGAGGGTATATGTAGAGAAGGTTTCTGTGAAGGCAACAGTATACATGATGATGAACACATATCTAAAAACACTGTTCACTACCACACACCACAAAGAAATAGATGAACAAATAATTATTAGCATTTGCTAGACACTACACTATTTTCACATACAATGTTTGATTTGATCCTTAGAGTAATCATTCAAACAGACAGCAGCTGAGTCCCAGTAAACATTCCAAGAGGCTAAAGAGGAGCTGATGTTGGTGTGTTCCTCAATGGTGAATTTCTCTATGTGCCTTTCAACACCTTCCATCCATACAGAAGCCAACCTATTCAAGTCAGTACTTGTCATCTGTGAACAGAGGATGAGAGTTCCTGTTGCTCCCCATTTTCATCAGCATTTGCCATTGTCAGTGTTCTGCATTTTGGCCATTCCAATAGAATCTATTTGACTCAACACTCTGCTATTAGTCTGGGACTTCGGCAGTCTTCTTTAAACCCCTTTATTGCCAGGAAAAGCAACCTCTGAAGTCTGGATTACTCCATCAGAAGTCAAGTAGGAGGCTCTGGGGAGGGAGCACTGAATTCAGGATGCTAGACTACTAGGGAGTCCTCAGACACAGGGGAGATTAACTGCAGAGAACTCTCACAGAGCCCTGTATCAGAGTCTAAGACTCAGCTTCGTCCGACTGTCTGCAACTGCCAGTGCTGGACATCTCACATCAAACTACAAACAAGACAGGAACACAAACCCACCCATCAGCACACAGACTACCTAAAGTCATACTAACCTCATAGATACCCTAAAACGCACCACCTGACATGGCCCTGCTCATCAGAGAGAAAAGACACAGAGCCACACACTGGAAAGCAGACACCAGACCGCCCCCCACCAGGAAGCCTACTCAAGACACTGGACAAACCCACCACAGGGGGCAGAGGGCAGAAGCAAGAAGAATTACTACTAGGCAGTACAGGGAAAGGAGACAGGAAATCCTATAAATTAGACAAAATGAGAAAACAAAGAAACACCATGCAGGCAAAGGAGCAGGAGAAAAACCCACAAGACCAAATAAATGAAGAGGAAATAGGAAAATTGCTTGAAAAAGAATTCAGAGTAATGATAGTAAAGATGATCCAATATCTCGATAACAAAATACAGAAAATACAAGAAACAGTTAATAAGGACTCAGATGAACTAAAGAGCAAACAAACAGTAATGGACACCAAAATAACTGAAATTAAAAATACTCTAGATGGTATAAACAGCAGAATAACTGAGGCAGAAGAACGAATAAGTGGGTTGGAAGATAGAATGGGGGAAATAACTGCCACAGAGCAGGAAAGAGAAAAAAGAATAAAAAGAATGGAAGACAGTCTCAGAGACCTTGGGGACAACATTAAGCACACAAACATTTGAATCATAGGCATCCCAGAAGAGGAATAAAAAAAAGGAAGGGTCTGAGAAAATATCTGAAGAGGTTATACTGGAAAATTTCCCCAACATAGGAAAGGAAATAATTAATCAAGTCCAAGAAGTGCAAAGAGTCCCATACAGAATAAACCCAAGGAGAAATACACTGAGGCACATATTAACCAAACGAATGAAAATTAAACACAAAGAAAAAATATTAAAAGCAGCAAGAGAAAAGCAACAAATAACATATAAGGGAAAACCCATAAGGATAACAGCTAATCTTTCTGCAGAAACTCTGCAGGCCAGAAGGGAGTGGCAGGACATACTGAAAGTCCTGAGAGAGAAAAACCTACAGCCAAGAATACTCTACTTAGCAAGAATCTCATTCAGATTTGACAGAGAAATCAAAAGCTTTACAGACAAGCAAATGTTAAGAGAATTCAGCACCACCAAACTAGCCTTACAACAACTGCTTAAGGAACTTTTCTAAGCAGGAAACACAAGAGAAGGAAAACACCTACAAAAATAAACCCAAAACAATTAAGAAAATGGTCATGGAACACACATGTTAATAATCACCTTAAAGGTAAATGGATTAAATGCTCCAACCAAAAGACACAGACTGGCTGAATGGATACAAAAACAAGACCTGTCTATATGCTGCCACAAGAAACCCTTCAGACCAAGGGACACATACAGACTGAAAGTAAAGGGATGGAAAAAGATATTCCATGCAAATGGAAGTCAAAAGAAAGCTGGAGTAGCAATACTCACATCAGACAAATTACACTTTAAAGTAAAGACTATTACAAGAGACAAGGCAGGACACTACATAATGATCAAGGGATCCATCCAAGTGGAATATATAACAATTGTAAATATCTCTGCACCCAGCATAGGAGCACCTCAATACATAAGGCAAATGCTAACAGCCATAAAAGGGGACATCGACAGGAACACAATAATAGTAGGAGACTTTAACACCCCACTTACATCAATGGACAGATCATCCAAACAGAAAATAAATAAAGACACACAAGCTTTAAATGACACATTAGACCATCTCGACTTAATTGATATTTATAGGCCATTCCATCCAAAAATTACAGAATACACTTTCTTCTCAAGTGCATGCGGAACATTTTCCAGGATAGATCACATCTTGGGTCACACATCAAGCCTCGGTAAATTCAAGAAAACTGAAATCATATCAAGCATCTTCTCTGACCACAACACCATGAGACTAGATATCAATTACAGGAAAAAAACTGTAAAAAATACAAACACATGGAGGCTAAACAATACACTATTAAACAACCAAGAAATCACTAAAGAAATCAAAGAGGAAATCAAAACATAGCTAGAAACAAATGACAATGAAAACACAACAACCCAAAATCTATGGGATGCAGCAAAAGCAGTTCTAAGAGGGAAGTTTATAGCAATTCAGTCCTACCTCAAGAAACAAGAAAAATATCGAATAAACAACCTAACCTTACACCTCAAACAATTAGAAAAAGAAGAACAAAGAAACCCCAAAGTGAGCAGAAGGAAAGAAATCATAAAGATCAGAGCAGAAATAAATGAAAAAGAAATGAAGGAAACAATAGCAAAGATCAATGAAACTAAAGGTTGGTTCTTTGAGAAGATAAACAAAATTGATAAACCATTAGCCAGACTCATCAGGATAAAAAGGGAGAAGACGTAAATCAACAGAATTAGAAATGAAAAAGGAGAAGTAACAACTGACACCACAGAAATACAAAAGATCATGAGAGACTATTACAAGCAACTATATGCCAATAAATGGGATAACCTGGAAGAAATGGATAAATTCTTAGAAAAATACAATCTTCCAAGACTGAACCAGGAGGAAATAGAAACCATGAACAGACTAATCACAAGTATAGAAATTGAGACTGTGATTAACAACACAACAAACAAAAGCCCAGGGCCAGATGTCTTCACAGGTGAATTCTATCAAACATTTCGAGAAGAGCTAACACCTATCCTTCTCAAACTCTTCCAAAATATTGCAGAAGGAGTAACATTCCCAAACTCATCCTATAAGGCCACCATCACCCTGATACCAAAACCAGGCAAAGATGTCACAAAAAAAGAACACTACAGGCCAATATCACTGATGAATATAGATGCAGAAATCCTCAACAAAATACTAGCTAACAGAATCCAACAGCACATTAAAAAGATCATACACCATGATCAAGCGGGGTTTATCCCTGGGATGCAAGGATTCTTCAATATACACAAATCAATCAATGTGATACATCATATCAACAAATGGAAGGACAAAAATCATATGATCATCTCAATAGATGCAGAAAAAGCTTTTGACAAAATTCAACATCCATTTATGATAAAAACTCTCCAGAAAATGCGCATAGAAGGAAATTACCTCAACATAATAAAAGCCATATATGAGAAACCAACAGCCAACATAGTTCTAAATGGTGAAAAACTGAAAGAATTCCCTCTAAGAATAGGAACAAGGATGCCCACTCTCACCATTATTATTCAACATAGTTTTGGAAGTTTTAGCCACAGCAAGCAGAGAAGAAAATGAAATAAAAGGAATCCAAATTGGAAAAGAAGAAGTAAAACTGTCACTCTTTGCAGATAACACGATATTACACATAGAAAACCCTAAAGACTCTACCAGAAAACTGCTAGCACTGATCGATGAATTTAGTAAAGTAGCAGGATACAAAATGAATGCACAGAAATCTCTTGCATTCCTATACACTAACAACAAAAAAGCAGAAAGAGAAATTAAGGAAACTCTCCCATTTACCATTGCAACAAAAAGAATAACATACCTAGGAATAAACTGCCTAAGGAGGCAAAAGATCTGTATGCAGAAAACCATAAGACACTGATGAAAGAAATCAAAGATGATACAAACAGATGGAGAGACATGCCATGTTCTTGGATCGGAACAATTAACATTGTGAAAATGACTGTACTACCCAAAACAATTTACAGATTCAACGCAATCCCTACCAAATTACCAATGGCATTTTTCACAGACCTAGAACAAGAAATCTTACGATTTGTATGAAAACGCAAAAGACCCTGAATAGCCAAACAGTCTTGAGAAGGAAAGATGGAGTTGGTGGAATTAGGCTTCCTGAATTCGAACTATACTACAAGGCCACAGTGATCAAGACAGTATGATACTGGCACAAAAACAGAAAGGAAAATCAACGGAACAGAATAGAGAACCCAGAGGTAAACCCATGCACATATGGGCACCTTATCTTTGACAAAGGAGGTGAGAATATACAATGGAAAAAAGACAGCCTCTTCAAGAAGTGGTGCTGGGAAAACTGGACAGCAACATGTAGAAGAATGAAATTAGAACACTTCCTAACACCATACACAAAAATAAATTCAAAATGGATTAAAGACCTAAATGTAAGACCAGACACTATAAAACTTCTAGAGGAAAACAGGCAGAACACTCTATGACATACATCAAAGCAACATCCTTTTTGACACACCTCCTATAGAATAATGGAAATAAAATCAAGAATAAACGAATGGGACCTCATGAAACTTAAAAGCTTTTGCACAGTGAAAGAAACCATAAACATGACAAGAAGACAACCCTCAGAATGGGAGAAAATAGTTGCCAACGAAGCAATGGACAAAGGATTAATCTCCAAAATATACAAGCAGCTCATACAGCTTAATACCAAAAAAGCAAATAACCCAATCCACAAATGGGCAGAAGACCTAAATAGACATTTCTCTGAAGAAGACATACAGAAGGCCAACAAACACATGAAAAGATGCTCAACATCACTAATCAGAGAAATGCAAGTCCAAGCCACAATGAGGTATGACCTCACACCGGTCAGAGTGGCCATCATCAAAACATCAAGAAACAATAAATGTTGGAGAAGGTGTGGAGTAAAGGGAACTCTCCTGCACTGTTGGTGGAAATGTAAGTTGGTACAGCCACTATGGAAAACAGTTTGGAGGTTCCTTAAAAAACTAAAAATAGAACTACCATATGATCCAGTCATCCTACTACTGGGCATATACCCAGAGAAAACCATAATCCAAAAAGAAACATGTACCATAATGTTCATTGCAGCACTATTTACAATAGCCAGGACATGGAAGCAACCTAAATGTCCATCAACAGATGAATGGATAAAGAAGATGTGGCACATATATACAATGGAATATTAGCCGTAAAAAGGAATGAAATGGAGCTATATACAATGAGGTGGATAGACCCAGAGTCTGTCATACAGAGTGAAGTAAGCCAGAAAGAGAAAAACAAACACTGTATGCTAACTCATATATACGGAATCTAAACAAAACAAATGGTACTAATGAACCCAGTGACAGGGCAAGAATAAGGATGCAGATGCAGAGAATGGACTGCAGGACACGGGGTTGGGGGCGCAGGGGGTGAAGGGGACGCTGGGACGAAGTGAGAGAGTAGCACAGACATATTTACACTACCAACTGTAAAAGAGATAACTAGTGGGAAGTTGCTGCATAACAAAGGGAGATCAACTGGATGGGTGATGCCTTAGAGGGCCAGGACAGGAAGGGTAGGAGGGAGTCGCGGGAGGGAGGGGATATATGTATAAATACAGCTGATTCACTTTGGTGTACCTCAAAAGCTGGTACAAGAGTGTAAAGCAATTATATTCCAAAAAAGAGCTTAAAAAAGAAAAGCAAAAAAACAGACAGCAGTCAAATATACCACAATTTTGCAGATGAACTAAAGCTCAGAAAAGTTAAGAGATTTTCACATACAAGCAAGTAAGTGGCAAAGCTGAAATCAGAATACAGTTCAGTCAGACTTCAGAATGCATGTTCTTTCCTCTAGATGAGGTTTCTGGGAAATAAACAAGCGTGGACAAGAAATATTAATAAGTTAAAAGACAGTTCTAATATTATCTTAGTTTCTCCAAGCAGATACAAATAGGATGACATTCATCAATCAGGCTTTTTTGTATAAATGTGATCAAGGTTTTAAGAGGCACAATATTCTATATTATTGTTCAAAAACACATATGACAGTATGTGTTTTTGAACAACAGTAACTACCTAATACTGTTACTATGAAAACATCACTTTTCACTCTACAATTATTTGACTTCATGTCCAGATGCATCTAACACAGCTTTAATAGTCCCTGCTGCCAACACAGAGATGAGAATAATTCAATAAAAGGCACCAAAAGAGATGGCTAAAAAATAAAAAGAAAGAAAAAAGAAAAAGATTGAGAGTTACTCTACCTGAAGACTAGTGCTTGCTGAGAGCTGATGGACAAGACTTCAAGTATAATAAAACCCTCCTAATCAACTGCTCAGATAATGAAAATAAGTCTAAATTTTCTAGAAGGTGGTAGGGCAATATAGAAATTGTAAATGAACATACGCTTTGACCCAACAAACCCACCTCAAGTCTAAGGCGAGAACTGCACATATGTACAAATGGGTGTGTTCAAAGAAATTCATGATATTATTTATATTAGGAAATAATTATAAATAATTATAAAGGAATATGTTCATCAGTACTGGACCAATTAAATTAAGGTATATTAAGAAGAAGAACACATTTTAGAGTCCCCAAAATGACAATGTGCAGCAGTATTTATTAATGCAGAAACAGCCAGCATGCTGGATGAAAAAAAGGTTCCAGAGCAGGATATGTAGTGGCATTAACCTACTTATGGAAAATTGTGAAGAAATAATGACTGAAAACTTCTCTAATCTGAGGAAGGAAACAGACATCCAGATCCATTAAATTCAGAGGGTTCCAAATAAGATGAACTTAAAGAGACCAATGCTAAGGCACAGTAAAATGTCAAAAGTTTAAAACAAGAAGATAAAAAGAGGTAAAATGTGACATCACATATCTAATGGCACGGAAATATCTATAAACAAGACCATTTCAAAACAATGCTGTGTTGTAAGAGAAGTAAGCAGAAGCTATGGGAGGAAGAGACAGGTACTCAGCTGATCATGGTGAAGTCTTCATTTTCTACCTTTGCAATATATTTGTTGAAGAAACAGAATGACTGATATTTTTGTGTAGATTTTTCTAGAGTCTAGAGTTTATTGATTGCATCCTGTAGTGACACTTAACATGTTCCTCCATGTTTTCTATAAATTGAGAGTTGAATCTAGAGCCTTGGTCAAATTTGGGGGGCAAGATCACTTCATAAATGATACTGTGTCCTCCTATCAGGAGGA